>NC_034194.2:27860077-28020077 GCF_002021735.2 Oncorhynchus kisutch | reverse complement strand
AGGTCAAATCATGGAGTCAGTGATCTTCAAGTCAAATCATAGAGTCAGTGATCTTCAGGTCAAATCATAGTCAGTGATTTTCAGGTCAAATCATAGAGTCAGTGATCTTCAGGTCATATCATAGAGTCAGTGATCTTCAGGTCAAATCATAGAGTCAGTGAGCTTCAGGTCAAATCATTGAGTCAGTGATCTTCAGGTCAAATCATGGAGTCAGTGATCTTCAGGTCAAATCATAGAGTCAGTGATCTTCAGGTCAAATCATAGTCAGTGATCTTCAGGTCAAATCATAGAGTCAGTGATCTTCAGGTCAAATCATAGTCAGTGATTTTCAGGTCAAATCATAGTGTCAGTGATCTTCAGGTCAAATCATAGAGTCAGTGATCTTCAGGTCAAATCATAGAGTCAGTGATCTTCAGGTCAAATCATAGAGTCAGTGATCTTCAGGTCAAATCATAGAGTCAGTGATATTCAGGTCAAATCATAGTCAGTGATCTTCAGGTCAAATCATGGAGTCAGTGATCTTCAGGTCAAATCATGGAGTCAGTGATCTTCAGGTCAAATCATAGAGTCCGTGATCTTCAGGTCAAATCATAGAGTCAGTGAACTTCAGGTCAAATCATAGAGTCAGTGATCATGTCGGAAAGTCTGAGCTCTATCTAGAACTGTTTCTACGCACACGCACAGGGCCATACACACTCACAGGGCCCTACACACTCACACACGGACTCCAACACACACACAAACACTCACCACATAATTTGCTCACACACACATAACATGCACATAAATGTATACTTACTCTACACACACTCACATAAAATAATAATATACGCTTCTGTTACGCTGTTTATCATATGTCCTGATATCTAGTCACCTTACCCCTATAGAGTATCTACCTCTACCACTCCAGTGTATACCCAGAATACCTGTTCTGGGTGGGTTTCCTGTCACCAGGTATCGTACCAGACCCATGACAGCCAGGGTCATGATGCTGGCCGTGCTGAAGATCATCCCCATCAGGCCATAGTACAGGCAGGAGAAGTCCCCTCCAATCCAGGCGTGGTTGAAGAGTGAGGCGATGGACAGGGGGTACATGCTGAGAGCCATGCCTATGTCTGTCACCGCCAGGTTGACTGTAAGGAGCTCCGGGGCCTTGAGGTGAGTTGGCCGGAGTGCTGAGGTCACCAAGACCGCAGCATTACCCAGGACCGACAGCACCGCTGGAGGGGGGAGAGAGAGAGAGTTCAGTCAGTCAGTCAAATAAACTGGAAGAGCGAGCAACGGTTCATCAACTAATCTAGCAATCAATTAACCAATCAAGCTCGAAAAAAAGAGAGAAAGAGAGAAGAGGTTAGTCACTAGATGTCTATGGTAGAGATAATAGGAGTAGAATGAGCCAAACAGTCGTTCTCCAGCATGGCCTGATATTGGTGTTCCAGGGCAGAGCACGGCAGAGTACTGAGCATCACATGGGTGAGTGGACACTATTAATCCCTAAGTGCAGTATTTGTCATGGTAGATTGGCTCCTGAACTGAAGCCCTTGATGTATTGGTAATGTAGTGACAAGATGTCACAAAGGCCTCATTCCCGTCATCCACCTTTTTCTCTCTCCCTCTTTTCCTCTCCCTCTTTTCCTCTCCCTCTTTTCCTCTCCCTCAAGGGCTGAGGAGTGTCATCGGGGATACAGAGTGTTCTATAAAAGCAACATAAAATATTTTTTATGGATAATTGATTGCTTCAGTGCTGCCACTTGCAATGGTCTTTTAAGAGTGTCTCTCTCAACTTGCATTGTGAGAACTAACCTAATGCACCATCCTTCAGTACTGAGGAAATGTGGAGACGTGTACACTGCCCAAATCTCTGGGAGTTTAGGGGTTTGGATGGTGTCTGCAGAGCAAATGAAAGGGAATTCGATGGGAACCCTCCTGCATCCAGTCTCATTCCCTAATGTCCAGTCTCATTTCCTAATGTCCAGTCTCATTTCCACATTCCAGTTTCATTTCCTCATTCCCTGTGTCTTATCTCCAGTCCACTTCTTGTTAGAACTGCTAGACCGATAGCTGGGAACGTTTGTGCATTGAACAGCCTCAAATGCGCTCTACGTAATCTATTTTAATAAATCTAAAACAAAAAACGAAATAATGACTCAATAGTTTCCTATTTACCCTCTACATCTATCTATTCATAGCCATCATATTGAAATAGAAATGCAAGCAACATCTGTGGTGGTTTGTTAATGAGCTCATTATCTAATGAGCTTAAGACTTCTATTTTATAATACTGTGTTTTTTTGGGACATTTTCACCTGGTCAATTATTGCAATGAAAACCACATGAACTGAGCTGAACACACTGTTATTCGTTCTAACTGCTTGCCTGCATTAATGCCCCATTTGGTATAAAGACAAATATTATTTAATTGAATTGAGTCAAACACTGTCCCAACACTTTTAGCACACATTTTCATCCAAAGCGACTTACCGAATTCACCAACTTATATTCAGTGTTTCTTGCGGGAATCTAATCCGCAATCTCACCATCTGTGAGAGACAAGGCCTGCTTTGACAGTGGACAACTGGTGAAAATACACTGAATGTTCACAACATTAGGAGCACCTTCCTAATATTGAGTTGCACCCCCTTTTGCCCTCAGAACAGACTCAATTCGTCATGCCGTCGTCGGCATGAACTCTACAAGGTGTCGAAAGCGTTCCACAGGGATGCTCAACCATGTTGACTCCAATGCTTCCCACAGTTGTGTCAAGATGGCTGGATGTCCTTTGGGTGGTGGACCATTCTTGATACACACAAGAAACAGTTGAGCGTGAAAAACCCAGCAGCATTACAGTTCTTGACTCACTCAAACTGGTGCGCCTGGCACCTACTACCATACACCGTTCAAAGGCACTTCAATCTTTTGTCTTACCCATTCACTCTCTGAATGGTACGCATACACAATCCATGTCTCAATTGTCTCAAGGTTTAAAAATCATTATTCAACCTGTCTCCTCCCCTTCATATACACTGATTGAAGTGACATCAATAAGGGATCATAGCTTTCACCTGGATTCACCTTGTCAGTCTATGTCATTTTCCTAATGTTTTGTACATTCAGTGTATATTGTTGTTTTATTAGTGGCCAGGTCAGGGACATCATTAGGCTATTTCACAGAGGGTAAAACTGTTTCACAGTGAAATTGGCTAGAGGTAGGGAATAGAGAGAGGATAGATTGAAGATAGTGGTGAGGGATAAGGAGAGGACAGATAGATAGAGATTATGCAGGATAGAGTATGGATAGACTGAGAATACATAGTTGGAGAAAGGATCGACTAAGAATATGTAGATTGAGGATTTTGGAAGGATAAACTGAGAATATGTAGATGGAGGATAGAGGAAGGATAGACTGAGAATATGTAGATGGAGGATAGAGGAAGGATAAACTGAGAATACATAGATGGAGGATGTAAGATAGAGGAAGGATAAACTGAGAATACATAGATGGAGGATAGTGGAAGGATAAACTGAGAATACATAGATGGAGGATAGTGGAAGGATAAACTGAGAATACATAGATGGAGGATAGAGGAAGGATAAACTGAGAATACATAGATGGAGGATAGAGGAAGGATAAACTGAGAATACATAGATGGAGGATAGAGGAAGGATAAACTGAGAATACATAGATGGAGGATAGAGGAAGGATAAACTGAGAATACATAGATGGAGGATAGAGGAAGGATAAACTGAGAATACATTGATGGAGGATAGATCAGGTTCTCACTCAATCTATTTCAATTGTTAATAAAATCACATTTGACATGCTTCATTAGCAACTGGTATAGACTGTCAAAGTGGAATGAATTCTTTCAAAATGTTACTAATGAATAAACAATGAAAGCAGAAATATCTTGAGTCTATAAGTATTCAACTCCTTTGTTATGGCAAGCCTAAATGTTTTTAACAAGTCACATAATAAGTTGCATGGGTAAAAATAAAACAATCTGACATTGAATATCCCTCTGAACATGGTGAAGTTATTCATTACTCTTTGGATGGTGTATCAATACACCCAGTCACTACAGCGATACAGGCATCCTTCAGTTGCTGGAGAGGAAGGAAACTGCAGGATTTCACCCTGATTCTAAAGGTGACAATAAAACAGTCAGAGTTTAATGGCTGTGACAGGAGAAAACTGAGGATGGATCAACAGCATTGTAGTTACTCCACATTACTAACCTAATTTACAAAGTGAAAAGAAGGAAGCCTGTACAGAACACAAATATTACAAAACATGCATCCTGTTTGCAACAAGGCACTAAAGTAATACTGCAAAAAGAAACGTGGCAAAGCAATTAACTTTTTATCCTGAATACAAAGTATTATGCAAATCCACTACAACACATTACTGAGTATCACTCTACATATTTTCAAGCATAGTTGTGACTGGATCATGTTATGAGTATGCTTGTAATCATAAAGGACTGGGGAGTTTTTCAGGATAAAAAGAAACAGAATAGAGCAGGCAAAATCCTAGAGGAAAACTTGGATCAGTCTGCTTTCCACCAGACACATGGAGATGAATTCCTCTTTCAGCAGGACAATAACCTAAAACACAAGGCCAAATCTACACTGGAGTTGCTCACCAAGAAGACAGTGAATGTTCCTGAATGGCCGAGTTACAGTTTTTACTTAAATCTTCTTGAAAATAGATGCCAAGACCTAACAATGGTTGTCTAGGAATGATCAACAACCAATTTGACTGAGCCAAAAGAATTTAGAAAATAATAATGACCAAATGTTGCACAATCCAGGTATGGAAATCTCTTAGAGTCTTACCCAGAAAGACTCACAGCTGTTATCGCTGCCAAAGGTGCTTCCACAAAGTATTGACTCAGGGGTGTGATTACTTATGTAAATGCAATATTTCAGAAATACATTTTCAATAAACATGTTCTAACTTTGTCATTATGGGGTATTGTATGTAGATGGGTGAAGAAATATATATTTAATACATTTTGAATTCAGGCTGTAAAACAACATGTGGAACATGTCAAGGGATGTGACTACTTTCTGAAGGCACTGTACTGTACATATAGGTAGAGTTAGTGCTAAAATAGTCAATACCGATAGTCCAGGTAACTGTATAGACTAGTCCAGATAACTGTATAGACTATTCCAGATAACTGTATAGACTATTCCAGATAACTGTATAGACTAGTCCAGATAACTGTATAGACTAGTCCAGATAACTGTATTGACTTATCCAGATAACTGTATTGACTAGTCCAGATAACTGTATAGACTAGTCCAGATAACTGTATTGACTAGTCCAGATAACTGTATTGACTAGTCCAGATAACTGTATTGACTAGTCCAGATAACTGTATAGACTAGTCCAGATAACTGTATAGACTAGTCCAGATAACTGTATTGACTAGTCCAGATAACTGTATTGACTAGTCCAGATAACTGTATTGACTAGTCCAGATAACTGTATTGGGACTAGTCCAGAAAACTGTATTGACTAGTCCAGATAACTGTATTGACTAGTCCAGATAACTGTATTGACTAGTCCAGATAACTGTATTGACTAGTCCAGATAACTGTATTGACTAGTCGAGATAACTGTATTGACTAGTCCAGATAACTGTATTGACTAGTCCAGATAACTAACTAACAGTCTTATGGCTTGGGGGTAGAAGCTGTTCAGGGTCTTGTTGGTTCCAGACTCGGTGCATCGGTACTGCTTGCCATGCGGAAGCAGAGAGAACAGTCTATGAAAGAAGCCCGAAAAATATTATCAATTTTAACATGGACAGCAGAGAAATATGATTAGTATTTGCGACATTGAAGATTGTTGGGGAATAATCAGAATTGGTTGGTAACATAGGTAAGATGTTTTATATTCATCATATGCTTATGAGTTATTTCTCATAAGAATGTATTTTGTTGTACTATAGTGGTGGCCATTGGCAGTTATCTGTTCTATGTCCAGACTAAGTTGCATGGGCCGCAGAGAGGGGAGAGGTCAAGGTGTCATCATGTGTAAACATATCTTTTGCTCCACTGTGTCTGTGTGCCAGTCACTCCCTACTTTTCCCATCGGGGAGAGGAGGATGGCAGTGTCTGGAATCATTTAGAATTGGTTGTATCTAAATGACAATTTGATATATGCCTGTTGATATGGAGGATTGGTTTATGGTTCTGGGTTTGAGTAAGGAGACAAAGCTGAATGATTTATTATGTCTATGCTGTCTGACTATGTGTGTTTTTTGCTATTAAAGGATCTCAGTTGCAATGTAGAAGGGGCTCTCAGAGAATTCATTGAGAGACACTGAATTGATCTGAGAGTCACAGGGTTGTGATAGAGCTCATATAATTAGAGATGGACTTTGATAACTAACTCTGACTTGTGTTGTGGTTTGCTCCCATGATTTGGTAAATAGAGGAAATTTCCACGACAAGATCTATACAGATGTAGGACCTTAATTGTATTACTCTTTTGTTGCTGCAAAGCAGGAAATGCAAACATATAGTGCATTTGAGTTTTAAAAAGGTTTCAAAAGTTTCCACTTTGAAATGACAGACTTGATTTGATCTAACGAAAAACAAATCAACCTATAATCCACATAACAATTCACATTTCCTGTTGATGCAGGATTTTCTTCCTGCTGTAGCAAACTGGCTCAAATTATGATCCTACATCTGTATGAACCTTAATATTGATCATAGCTCACAGCCAGACAGAACATAGCAGCATGCCATGACTTCTAATGAGTTGGATTCAATTAGGAAGGTTAGTTGTTACGTAGGCCTAATCAATGGCATCACAAGGTGAGGGGCCCCCATAGGAACTCAAGTCATTTTTACCAGCAACTGTCCTCCTTGTACATCCACAAGTGCTCAACATGCATGTAATTGGTCTCATAATGATTACCGTGGATGGAGGTAAAGCCATCCAGGAGAATGAGCTCTGATCCCAGGTGGGCTGATGTAGATCTGTCTCCAGCAACCAGTCATCATAATTATTAACCCCCCATTTGTAGTGCCCCAGTGAGTGCATTTAATTGATCCAATTTGCTGGCCTAATTAATTTATCCTCGGCTAAGATATGATGCAGGGCTATAATCCCCATGAGGCTACCACTTGGCACAGAGGTCAGTTCAATGTCTAGATGTGATTGACATTTGGTTGAGTTGTTAACTTCTTCAATATAGGGGGCGCTCTTTTAATTTTTGGATAAAAAAACGTTCCCGTTTTAAACAAGATATTTTGTCACGAAAAGATGCTCGACTATGCATATAATTGACAGCTTTGAAAAGAAAACACTCTGACGTTTCCAAAACGGCAAAGATATTATCTGTGAGTGCCACAGAACTGATGCTACAGGCGAAACCAAGATGAAATTTCAAACAGGAAATGACCCAGATTTTGAAGGCGCTGTGTTCCAATGTCTCCTTCTATGGCTGTGAATGCGCAAGGAATGAGCCTACACTTTCTTTCGTTTCCCCAAGGTGTCTGCAGCATTGTGACGTATTTGTAGGCATATCATTGGAAGATTGACCATAAGAGACTACATTTACCAGGTGCTCGCTTGGTGTCCTCCGTTGCAATTATTGCGTAATCTCCAGCTGCGTGCATTTTTCCATTTGCTTCAGAGGAGAAACCCAACTGCCACGAATGACTTATCATCGAATAGATATGTGAAAAACACCTTGAGGATGGATTCTAAACAACGTTTGCCATGTTTCTGTCGATATTATGGAGTTAATTTGGAAAAAAGTTTGGCGTTGTAATGGCTGAATTTTCGTTTTTTTTTTCTTAGCCAAACGTGATGAACAAAACGGAGCGATTTCTCCTACCCAAATAATATTTTTGGAAAAAATGAACATTTGCTATCTAACTGAGAGTCTCCTCATTGAAAACATCCGAAGTTCTTTAAAGGTAAATGATTTTATTTGAATGCTTTTCTTGTTTTTGTGAAAATGTTGCCTGCTGAATGCTAGGCTTAATGCTATGCTAGTTATCAATACTCTTACACAAATGCTTGTGTAGCTATGGTTGAAAAGCATATTTTGAAAATCTGAGATGACAGTGTTGTTAACAAAAGGCTAAGCTTGTGAGCCAATATATTTATTTCATTTCATTTGCGATTTTCATGAATAGTTAACGTTGCGTTATGCTAATGAGCTTGAGGCTATGATTACGCTCCCGGATACGGGATTGCTCGACGCAAGAAGTTAACTAAATGTGAATTCAACGTAAAATCAACAAAAAATGTCACCATGTCATTAGTTGTGTGAAACATAAACAAAATGCCCTTAAATTTATGATTTTTTGCAAATCCATTTAGTTTTCCACATTTTTTCAACGTCGACACATTTAGTTTTTGGGTTGAAAATATATGGAAACAATGTTGATTCAAACTGTTTTTGCCCAATGGGTACTGTTGAACAGCAGGGACCCTGCAGTCCATCTTACTGGACACAATGAGAGGGATTCCACCAGACCTTAATTAGCTATTACAACCACAAGAGCAGCTAAGGGGACTGTATCTGTCAACATCAGATCAAGGAGACTCATGTAGCTCACCAAATAGCAATCTGAATAAAACTTCATTTTGGAACAGCATAGAGTTGTGGGATTGACAATTCTACAAAGAAAGTAAGGACGTTTTTCCAGTAAGCTACAATTACACAGACAATTGTAAAATATCATGACAATGAGCTAGTAAAAAATTGCACAGAGGAGATTGATGGGTCCAATTGATTTGACTCTGAGGGTTCACCAAGAGTATTTTCCATTAACTAGATGCATGGAAAGGCATTGATCATCCCTGGTATTCACATCATGTCATAACAGTGACACAATCGTTGAAAGGTATTGAAAGCCTGCTACAATACGGATCATTTCATGAGATGGAGAAGACTCCTCCATATCTCTCTCTCTCTCTCTCTCTCTCTGTCTCTCTCTCTCTCTCTCTCTCTCTCGCTTCTCTCTCTCACGCCTCTCACTCTCTCTCTCACCTCTCTCTCTTTCATAATGTCACATGTGTAATTACATTCCTCTGGGTCATTATTTTCCCACTTTTCTCAGATTACGGCAAAAGCTAATCTAATAAAATATATGACTGGACCGACTAGAACAAACTGCAAACATCACTGAAGCTGGAGACTCATATCTCCCTCACTAACTTTAAACACCAGCTGTCAGAGCAGCTCACAGATCACTGCACCTGTACATAGCCCATCTGTAAATAGCCCATCCAACTACCTCATCCCCATACTGTTATTTATTTTGCTCCTTTACACCCCAGTATCTCTACTTGCACATTCATCTTCTGCACATCTATCACTCCAGTGTTTAATTGCTAAATTGTCATTATGTCACGCCCTGGTCGAAGTATTTTGTGTTTATCTTCATTTATTTGGTCAGGCCAGGGTGTGGCATGGGTTTTTGTATGTGGTGTGTATGTATTGGGATTGTAGCTTAGTGGGGTGTTCTAGTTAAGTCTATGGCTGTCTGAAGTGGTTCTCAATCAGAGGCAGGTGTTTATCGTTGTCTCTGATTGGGAACCATATTTAGGCAGCCATATTCTTTGAGTGTGTCGTGGGTGATTGTCCTTAGTGTCCTTGTTCCTGTCTCTGTGTTTGCACCAGATAGGACTGTTTCGGTTTTCGTTACGTTCTTTGTTTTGTAGTGTTTGTATTGATTCGTGTTTTTACGTTTGTTTATTAAACATGGATCGCAATCTACACGCCGCATTTTGGTCCGACTCTCCTTCACCACAAGAGAATCGTTACACATTATTTCACCACTATTGCCTTTTTATTGCCTTACCTCCCTTATCCTACCTCATTTGCACACTCTGTATATATCCTTTTTCTATTGTATTATTGACTGTATGTTTGTTTATCCCATGTGTAACTCTGTGTTGTTGTTTGTGTCACACTGCTTTGCTTTATCTTGGCCAGGTTGTAGTTGTAAATGAGAACTTGTTCTCAGACTAGCCTACCTGGTTAAATAAAGGTGTTCTCAGACTAGCCTACCTGGTTAAATAAAGGTGTTCTCAGACTAGCCTACCTGGTTAAATAAAGGTGTTCTCAGACTAGCCTACCTGGTTAAATAAAGGTGTTCTCAGACTAGCCTACCTGGTTAAATAAAGGTGTTCTCAGACTAGCCTACCTGGTTAAATAAAGGTGTTCTCAGACTAGCCTACCTGGTTAAATAAAGGTGGGGGAAAAATCCTACAAATATGCTAAATCAAGCTTCATAATCCATTATGGATCTATAATCATCATGCCTCAACTCTCATCACCTAAACCAGGGGTCCCCAATTACACTCAGCCATGGGCCAATTTTTCCTTGAGTGGATGGTCGGGGGGGGGGGGGGCCGGAACACATAATTCCACATAATTAATTATTTGTACACTGCAAATTGCCAATAAGAATCCCAAACAGATACAGTATTTGACAAAAGCTAAATCATTTCAAACCCTGATTACATTGGGATACGATCACATTCTCCTCTCTATATATGGAATACTTGGGGAAGATTTCCCAGAATTGAAATCACTTTGAGCTGATTTCCTGGTGAATGTCCTGGTGATTTTACAGTCTTTTACAGTCTTTTATGTATAATGTTGTTGTTTGTTAAGCAGGATTTTATTATTATTAATTTTTTTGCTCAGAAAACTTGAGGGGTGAAATAAAACCACCCACGGTCTGCGTGTTGGGGAACCGTGACCTTAACCATACTAGCAGGTTGACACCCCACGTTACCCTTTTTCCTCTCCAATAGGAACCTCTCCACATCTGACCTGTTTTATAACCCTTCTCCCCTCTCCTAACCTGTTACCCAGAGAACATGCTTGAGGTCCAGCTAGCTACAGCAAACATAATAATGGAACATTAATTAGAAAATTGATTGCAGCCCACGTTTCTCACATTAGAGATATTTGATTAATGTGGCCTGAATCATTCTGGTTTCAATCTCATTTATATAATGTCTTCCTCCACCTCAACACACCACCCTCCCCTCCAACCCTCCCTCCAAACCCCGCCAGTCCCATATTCTGATGGAGATTTAATTAAACCAAGGGGAAATATTGTGGCAATACATGTTCATTCTTCCTCCACAGGTTTATAATCTGAATGTAATCTCCCATTGTTCAGTGAAAGGGAAGGATGTGAGGCTTTGTCCTTCAGAAAGCCAACAGTACCTTGACATGACAACCCACAGCAACCGTTGGAGAATCGGTGGTGAAATTTCTCAATAGAAATTATTTATGATGCATCTACAATGTAAATTCATTGCTGCCTGTGTGAAGTAGACATGCCGCCTACGTCAGGTTACTCGAGTGGCCAACTGAAAGACCTCTTGTCAATAGGAAATATCTTTAAATTTTCGTGTATAAAGAATGGCATGTTTTCCTTGTGTCACTGGGAGAAAGAAATGAATCGTGAACATTTGTAAGTCTTGACAATTGAGTTCTCAGTGATCACCCCCAGGGGTGATTACTGACCAGCTGGTTGAGGTCTCAGTGATCACCTCCAGGGGTGATTACTGACCAGCTGGTTGAGTTCTCAGTGATCACCTCCAGGGATGATTACCAACCAGCTGGTTGAGTTCTCAGTGATCACCCCCAGGGGTGATTACTGACCAGCTGGTTGAGGTCTCAGTGATCACCTCCATGGGTGATTACTGACCAGCTGGTTGAGTTCTCAGTGATCACCTCCAGGGATGATTACCAACCAGCTGGTTGAGTTCTCAGTGATCACCTCCAGGGATGATTACCAACCAGCTGGTTGAGTTCTCAGTGATCACCTCCAGGGGTGATTACCAACCATCTGGGTGAGTTCTCAGTGATCACCCCCAGGGGTGATTACTGACCAGCTGGTTGAGGTCTCAGTGATCACCTCCATGGGTGATTACTGACCAGCTGGTTGAGGTCTCAGTGATCACCTCCAGAGGTGATTACTGACCAGCTGGTTGAGGTCTCAGTGATCACCTCCAGGGGTGATTACTGACCAGCTGGTTGAGTTCTCAGTGATCACCTCTAGGGGTGATTACCAACCAGCTGGTTGAGTTCTCAGTGATCACCTCTAGGGGTGATTACCAACCAGCTGGTTGAGTTCTCAGTGATCCCCTCTAGGGGTGATTACCAACCAGCTGGTTGAGTTCTCAGTGATCCCCTCTAGGGGTGATTACCAACCAGCTGGTTGAGTTCTCAGTGATCCCCTCTAGGGGTGATTACCAACCCGCTGGTTGAGTTCTCAGTGATCACCTCTAGGGGTGATTACCAACCAGCTGGTTGAGTTCTCAGTGATCACCTCTAGGGGTGATTACCAACCAGCTGGTTGAGTTCTCAGTGATCACCTCTAGGGGTGATTACCAACCAGCTGGTTGAGTTCTCAGTGATCACCTCTAGGGGTGATTACCAACCAGCTGGTTGAGTTCTCAGTGATCCCCTCTAGGGGTGATTACCAACCAGCTGGTTGAGTTCTCAGTGATCACCTCTAGGGGTGATTACCAACCAGCTGGTTGAGTTCTCAGTGATCACCTCTAGGGGTGATTACCAACCAGCTGGTTGAGTTCTCAGTGATCCCCTCTAGGGGTGATTACCAACCAGCTGGTTGAGTTCTCAGTGATCACCTCTAGGGGTGATTACTGACCAGCTCCATTACTGCAGTAATTAAATAATAAAGTTTGATTGTTTTGAAGAAATGTTAAAAGTCTCTCCTTTTGATTACAATAATTCCACCACACTCTTATGCGGAGTGGAACAGGGAAACCCAAGAGCACATTCAGACGAGGAGACTGGGATGAAATAACCAAGGTATTTATTGAAACACAGGGGGAAGATGGAGTGCAGGCCAGGGGAAGCTTGGGCGGGTTGCAGGGAACCAGGTGCAGAGGCTGAGGCTGGAGCGAGAGGGGATGGGACAGGGCAAGCACGTCCGGAGGGGAATCCAAGGGAGTAGTAGAGTGGGGAATACAGGACAGAGTAGCAGGATGACGAGACGTGGGACTGGAGACAGGGACCAGAGTCAGAGCGGGCAGAACTGTAATGGAGAGTACTGTGTCAGGCAAGGAAAACAGGCACTGTTAACAGGATCTAAATAGTAACAAACAGCTAGAAACATAGACTGACTGAGCAGAGATTACGATCTGGCAGTGTGGAAGTGGCAGGACTGAGTATTTGTAGAAGTCTTGATTATGGAACAGATTGCAGCTGGTGGGGATCTGCTCTGTCTCCGCCCACCCAATCACACACACACAGGGAGAGGGAGAGGGAGAGGGAACTGGGGGAGTGGCGGCAGGTCAAGGAGACACAGGATGAGCTGTAGAGGGCGTGGCAGGAGGAGATGTAACACAGACTCTCGCCGGCGATGGCCAATGCACTCGTGAAAACATCCTATCTCTCGCTCTCTGTTCGCTCAATAGGCCTAATGGAAGTTGATCAAATATTTTGGTAGCCTACAGCATACAGATTTGAGTCCTTTCTTTCCATCCTGTGTTTTCCCGTGATTGTATTTGAAATATAGAGAAAGGCCTGTTTTGTCTGCATGCTGTTCACTGACAGCATACGTTCCTGACTGTAGGCTACTGTATGCCTTTATTGTCTTGTTTTTGGGCTATAAACAATTCACAGCGAAGCAATTTTTTAAAATAAGCTATTTATCCTCTATGGCTAAATTATTGGCCTTCTCATGGTGTAGTAGGCTATTCTGAATTATTGCATTTCATTCTGAACAGACAGTACTAATTCTATAACTTTATAACTAGCTAATGTACTTCTCTTTCAGGGGTGCTGCAGAATCTCCAGCAACGCTGTGGAGATGAGACTTGCAGGCTCATGTCTAGCAGAGACACTGAGGTTTAAACTACTGGAGACTGCGTCCAAGATGTCAGACCATTTTTTTCAAGGTAATCAGGGTACTCACATTCACATATGCTGATTCATGGACCGTCTATATCCAAGTTGCATCCCATTTATGTGGACCAACATCACATTGGATGAATATAAAATGTTAATATCGTAACGAACATCTTATAAAGAATTATGAATTTCAATTTGTTGTGACTAATGTAAAATAGTTGGCTAATGTTAGCTAGACTAGGGGTTAGGGTTAGGGGTTAAGGTTAGGGTTAAGGCTAAGGTTAGGGTTAGGGGTTAGGGTTAAGGCTAAGGTTAGGGTTAGGGGAAGGGTTAGCTAACATGCTTAGTATTTGCAAAGTAGCTAAAAGGTAGTAAGTACATTTTACACATTTTAACCAACAGGACACTTTCACTGCTGAAGGCTGAGGTCCAGGGATGACAGTGTAAAGTAGAAAGTGAGAGAACTCCAATATTTATGGCACCTAGGCACCAGGGATAGGAGTGTGTGTGTGTGCTTGTGCATGTGTGTGTGTGTGCTTGCATGCCGATGTGTGATAAAAATGTGTCTCTGTATGTTTGAGATTTTTTTTAAGTGAGTGATTTTACGCTCAAACCTATTAACATCATGATCATGCAAGTGTTGGAGAGTTGACACGTCGAAAGTGTTTGAAATGTGAAGCTGAAAGAGAATAAAGTTAAAGTTCTACAGAGTCATGTGAATAAAGCTTGAGTTCTACAGAGTCATGTGAATAAAGCTTGAGTTCTACAGAGTCATGTGAATAAAGCTTAAGTTCTACAGAGTCATGTGAATAAAGCTTGAGTTCTACAGAGTCATGTGAATAAAGATTGAGATCTACAGAGCCATGTGAATAAAGCTTGAGTTCTACAGAGTCATGTGAATAAAGCTTAAGTTCTACAGAGTCATGTGAATAAAGCTTGAGTTCTACAGAGCCATGTGAATAAAGCTTGAGTTCTACAGAGTCATGTGAATAAAGCTTGAGTTCTACAGAGTCATGTGAATAAAGCTTGAGTTCTACAGAGTCGTGTGAATAAAGATTGAGTTCTACAGAGTCATGTGAATAAAGCTTGAGTTCTACAGAGTCATGTGAATAAAGCTTGAGTTCTACAGAGTCGTGTGAATAAAGATTGAGTTCTACAGAGTCATGTGAATAAAGCTTGAGTTCTACAGAGTCATGTGAATAAAGATTGAGTTCTACAGAGTCATGTGAATAAAGCTTGAGTTCTACAGAGTCATGTGAATAAAGCTTGAGTTCTACAGAGTCGTGTGAATAAAGATTGAGTTCTACAGAGTCATGTGAATAAAGCTTGAGTTCTACAGAGTCATGTGAATAAAGATTGAGTTCTACAGTCATGTGAATAAAGATTGAGTTCTACAGAGTCATGTGAATAAAGATTGAGTTCTACAGAGTCATGTGAATAAAGCTTGAGTTCTACAGAGTCGTGTGAATAAAGATTGAGTTCTACAGAGTCATGTGAATAAAGCTTGAGTTCTACAGAGTCATGTGAATAAAGCTTAAGTTCTACAGAGTCATGTGAATAAAGATTGAGTTCTACAGAGTCACATGAATAAAGCTTAACTTCTTCAATATAGGGGGCGCTCTTTTAATTTTTGGATAAAAAAACGTTCCTGTTTTAAACAAGATATTTTGTCACGAAAAGATGCTCGACTATGCATATAATTGACAGCTTTGGAAAGAAAACACTCTGACGTCTCCAAAACTGCAAAGATATTATCTGTGAGTGCCACAGAACTGATGCTACAGGCGAAACCAAGATTAAATTTCAAACAAGAAGTGCCCCAGATTTCGAAGGCGCTGTGTTCCAATGTCTCCTTATATGGCTGTGAATGCGTCAGGAATGAGCTTACACTTTCTGTCGTTTCCCCAAGGTGTCTGCAGCATTGTGACGTATTTGTAGGTATATCATTGGAAGATTGACCATTTTACACTACATCTACCAGGTGCTCGCTTGGTGTCCTCCGTCGCAGTTATTGCGTAATCTCCAGCTGCGTGTATTTTTCCATTTACTTCCGAGGAGAAGCCCAACTGCCACGAATGATTTATCATCAAATAGATATGTGAAAAACACCTTGAGGATTGATTCTAAACAACGTTTGCCATATTTCTGTCGATATTATGGAGTTAATTTGGAAAAAAGTTTGGCGTTGTAATGACTGAATTTTCGTTTTTTTTTCTTAGCCAAACGTGATGAACAAAACGGAGCGATTTCTCCTACACAAATAATATTTTTGGAAAAACTGAACATTTGCTATCTAACTGAGAGTCTCCTCATTGAAAACATCCGAAGTTCTTCAAAGGTAAATGATTTTATTTGAATGCTTTTCTTGTTTTTGTGAAAATGTTGCCTGCTGAATGCTAGGCTTAATGCTATGCTAGCTATCAATACTCTTACAGAAATGCTTGTGTAGCTATGGTTGAAAAGCATATTTTGAAAATCTGAGATGACAGTGTTGTTAACAAAAGGCTAAGCTTGTGAGTGAATATATTTCTTTCATAGCTAATAGAAAAACACAATATCACCAAGTATGGTCCAATTCAGCTCTATGGAACTGCTTGGAAATGTTGTGGAAGCATGCACTAAACAAGAGAGAATGTGCAGAGATCAGAATTACAACTGGAAAGACTGGACTGCTGTAGCACACTTCAGCAACAAACGATAAGCAACAGCTTGTGTAAAATAAATGGATGCACAATTACCATTAGTCACCTGACAAAGATCCTTGAAGGATCTAAACATAGTTTGTTTTCGAATTAAGGTACATGGTGGAGTTTATGAGTGTGCAGGCTCTATTTCTTTGGCACAATAACCATTCACACATCAACAGAACTAGTGGATCACACATTACCAATCATTGAAAAGACAACTATAATGCTTTGTGTCCAATCAATTCTTCTGTAACTGCAACCTATTATATACAGTACACTGAGTTGACAAAACATTAGGAACACCATTCTCTTTCCATGACAGACTCACCAGTTGATTCCAGGTGAAAGCTCTGATCCCTTATTGGTATCACTTGTTAAATCCACTTAAATCAGTGTAGATGAAGGGGAGGAGACAGGTTAAATAAGCCATCAGACAATTGAAACATGGATTGTTTAAGTGTGCCATTTAGCAGGTGAAAGATTTAAGTGTCTTTGAAAAGGGTATGGTAGTAGGTGCCAGGCGCACCAGTTAGTGATGTTTTTTTCACACTCAACATTTCCTGTGTGTATCATGAATGATCCGCCACCTAAAGGACATCCAGCCAACATGACACAACTGTGTCAACATGGGCCAGCATCTCTGTGAAACACTTTCAACACCTTTTAAAGTCCCGAAAAATTGAGGCTGTTCTGAGGGCAAAAGGGTGTGCAACTCAATATTAGGAAGGTGTTCCTCATGTTTTGTACACTCAGTGTATAACGCCTATATCGTCTACCGATATGACTTGGTGTGAAAACCTCACAACGCAGAGTCTGTACAAATCCCTTTCCATCATCTCTAATCACCATCTCCCCCCCCAAAAAATACATGATGCACTCAAATCTAAACTCCTGCCATTTGTGTTTCAAACTCCAAACTACCAGCCCCATGCTGAATGCTGAACAGGGAATCCACACAGGGAAACAAATTAAAAAGAAGAAGGAATTAAAAGAGAACAGCAGTATCAGCTGTAAGTAACTCACCTATCACCACTAGGTACATGCCTGCCCAGTGGTCCACAGTGGGCGACAGTTTGGACGTGTATTTGTTGTCCTCCTCCATGCTCCTCTCCCACAGACAGACCAGACCAGTACGGATAAGTATTCAAACTCCCCAAACGGTGCCAGCGAGAGAAGTAGACCTCCAACAGGGACACAGGCTCATCTGAACAAGGCTTATCCTTGACATTACCACAGGTAGCATTTTCAATCAGCTCCTAGAATCTTTATATTCCCTCTCCATAATGGACTCCCACACATATGCACCCAGACATGCTAAGTACACACACACACACACACACACACACACACACACACACACACACACACACACACACACACACACACACACACACACACACACCCACCTCCCCTTCCCCGCTGAGCCGATTAGGATGACAACTGTCAACTGTGAGTGTAAGTACACTCATGAAAATGCTCACACTCATGTACACACACACTCCTGCCCTGGTGTGCGTGTGTGTGTGTGTCATGGTGTGTGGAAAAAGGGAACACTATCTAATCCAGCCAAAACTCTCCTGGTCCTCCTCCTGTAGAGCGAATAACACCTTTTGACAGAGCACAGCCACAAATACAGACAGACAGACAGACACACACACACTGAGTGCATTACGAGGAGAGATACTGTAGCAAAGCAGCAAGGAGAGACCCAGTGCCTGTCGTTCCATAGAAGCCTCGTCGGAGAGGAGCTAGTCTACAGCTGTTTCAACGGGTTAGGCTTCGCTTAGCACATCAACCGTGAAACTAGGCATACTTACTCTCCAAGAATTACCTTGACACACTGTGAAAAGTCAGAAGACATTATTCAAAATTATCCCTGTTTTGCAGCCTCATATGGCCAAATTACCTCCACAATTAAAGCTAGAATCTAATCATCTGTTTTGGTAAAAAGATGAGGAATGGGCCTATATAAATTAGACACACCTACTCATTCCAGGGTTTTTCTCTACTTTTACTATTTTCTTCATTATAGAATAATAGTGAAGACATCAAAACTATGACATAACACAAATGGAATCATGTCTTAACCAAAAAAGTGTTGAACAAATCAAAATATATTTTATATTTGAGATTCTTTAAAGTAGCCACCCTGTGCCTTGATGACAGCTTTGCACACTCTTGGCATCTGGATCGACAGAGTTTGAAAAACCATGTGCTAAATTACCAAAATGTAAAAATGAAGGAAAAAACAGGGCTTCACTCCCATCAGTGAATCTGAAGATGGTGTTCTGCAGTGCCCCTTTAATAATAATACAGGCTTTACTGATCAGTGGCCCTGGGTGAGTATGGGAGGATGGAAGAACCATTCCAGCCATTCAGACCAAAGGTTAGTGAGGGGGGGCTGATGACACCTGTGATTGTGAGATGGACAGGTGCGAGTTTCCAAGAAACATCTTCTTCTTATGGCTTGGGGGCAGTATTTCGACGTCTGGATGAGAAGCGTGCCCAAAGTAAACTGACTGTTACTCAGGCCCAGAAGCTAGGATATGCAAAGAACAAAGACCAAACCAGCTAAAACATATACATGATCAATTACAAATCTTAGAATCAGCTATCAAAGACTACCAGATTCCACTTGATTCTCCAATTACATTGAATGAACTGCAGGACAAAATACAAACCCTCCAACCCAAAAAGGCCTGTGGTGTTGATGGTATCCTAAATGAAGTAATCAAATATACAGACCAAAAATTCATATTGGCTATACTTAAACTCTTTGACACCATCCTCAGCTCAGGCATCTTCCCCAATATTTGTAACCAAGGACTGATCACCACAATCCACAAAAGTGGAGACAAATTTGACCCCAATAACTACTGTGGGATATGCGTCAACAGCAACCTTAAAAAATGGCAGACTCCTACATTTCCTCAGTGAAAACAATGTACTGAGCAAATGTAAAATTGGCTTTTTATCAAATTACTGCACGACAGACCATGTATTCACCCTGCACACCCTAATTGAAAAACAAACAAACAAAAGCAAAGTCTTCTCATGCTTTGTTCATTTAAAAAAACATTTTGAATCAATTTAGCATGAGGGTCTGCCATACAAATTGATGGAAAGCGGTGTTGGGAGAAAAACATTCAACATTATAAAATCTATGTACACAAACAATGTAAAAAACACACACATTTCTTTCCACAGGGCCGTGGGGTGAGACAGGGATGCAGCTTGAGCCACACCATCTTCAACATATATATCAACGAATTGGCGGGGGCACTAGAACTGTCTGCAGCACCCGGCCTCCCCCTACTAGAATCTGAAGTCAAATGTCTACTGTTTGCTGATAATCTGATGCTTCTGTCCCCAACCAAGAAGGGCCTACAGCAGTATCTAGATCTTCTGCACAGATTCTGTCAGACCTGGGCCCTGACAGTAAATCTCAGTAAGACAAAAATAATGGTGTTCCAAAAAAGGTCCAGTTGTCAGGACCAGAAATACAAATTCCAACTAGACACCATTGCCCTAGAGCACACATAAAACTATACCTACCTCGGCCTGAACATCAGCAGGTGCTTTAGAAAACAGCATCTGCTTCATTTGAATACTTCTAAAATATACATAAAATAAGGGCATTATTGTCAACATAAAAGGTGAGTGAAGTTTTAATGCTTGTTCACGTGCGTACAGTTTCAGGACAAGGTCTGATTTATAACAGGAAACACAAACATGCGTGCGCCAAGTTTATAAATCTGAATATTTTCGTACTTGTCCAGTCTTTTCAGAAATGGTGCACACCAATTGTTGTGAAATCTACGCAACGGTTATAAATGAGGCCCCTGGTGTGGGAGGTTGTTGTATGACAAGGGCCTGGATTCAATCATATCAAGCATTAACCATCGATAGCAGACACCCACATAGTGGATGTTTTGGCAGTGTCGGAAGTGACAATGCATTGGAGCTGCCAAATTGGAGAGCAGCTGCTTTTTGATTGTCATGAAGACACACCCGCATCACTCGTGTTAGAAGTTCATAGCGAGAATGTGCAGGTCACATAGAAATAATTATGCTCAAATATAAATTAACAAAATAATGAGTATCTGTCTCTTAATCAAGGTATAGTCTAGATTACATCTCACATTCCAATGTTTGAACTTATAAACAAGGCTGCATGGGATTTCTGTTAATGTGACTCTGTGCAGCCAATGGCAATGTCCACTTTAGGTATAATGCCAGTATGGTGATTATTTGTCACCACAGATGGTTTGTTTACATAGAAGGTTGTGGCATATCCTGGGGTCCATGCCTTAAGCCACACCTCAGTAGGCTGAGCTAGGCATGTTGCATTGGACATTTTGTAATACAGCGAAAAGCCTCTCGTTAATAGGTCCGCCATGGGTCTGTGCACCCTAGTTATGACAATATATTTGAGACCTATGTATTGCAGTTCATTTAGTATTTTACTGAATAAGTAAAATATATTTGAACAGGAGCTCAACTTTGATTTTAGAAGTAGGGGGGACATAATATCACGTTTTTTATCCAGCTGGATTAACACTCCAAATAGCCTACCCGACCGCTCAGAGGTGTCCGCATGGTCCTAAAGCACACCGTTGCCTAGTTTTGTATCACATTCCAATGACAAAACTGGCGGTGGACAAAAATGCAAAGTTGCGCCCCTGTATTTGAGTAGCAAACAGGGAAACAGCGAATCCCAGACAGTTTGCAGTAGAACAGACCAGAAGGGAGAATCGTTTACTACCTAAATGATTGGGATCATCTGGTTACCACCAGTGTTTGGAATACATTGAGCTAGTTGGCAAAGCAGACCATGGGACGCCTTTTCACAGAATGTATTTTTCAAAGGTCTGTGGTGGGTCTGTGTAAGCTATGCGATTATATTGGAGAGGAGACAGGTTTATAGAAGAGAATATCATCTATGAATTTACTGTTAGTAGTGGCCATGTAGTAGCCAGGGAAACTAATTGTTCTCACTTTATGATAGAACACTCTGATTTTTCTGCCAGACTGTGGCTCTTTACATGAATTGTTAGGATTTTCTCGTGATCACAAAAAAACTTCTTACATTATTTTGCTAAAAAATTTGAAAAGATGGGCCTGGCTGAGTATAGAACATTCAGTTTGTGGCGCTGTTTACCGCAATTCTCTGGATTATTTTGTTGCCAGACCAAAACTACTTATTTTCCTCAATTTGAGATTTAAATAAATAATGTTTCTTTGAATAGATGGGCCTGGCTGTCATGAAAAATACATTGAGGGGAAAGGATCCATGGCTGATTATCTTTCTGCACATCTCTATTTGCAATCCTGGCTAACAAATAAAAAATATATATTTTCAATATTAATGTTTATATTTTTCAATATTCATAAATTAATGTAAGAAAATTGTTATTGAAGTCTAAATACTACTCATTTTACAGCGCAAGCAGTAAAGCTTGGGATTCTTTGCCTCAAACTCTATTATAGGGGCTGACTGGTGCTCACTGGCTTACTGGCTTACTGGTGCTCTTCCATGCTATCCCTAGGAGGGGTGCGTCACTTGAGTGGGTTGAGTCACTGACGTGATCTTCCTGTCTGGGTTGGCGCCCCCCCTTGGGTTGTGCCGTGGGGGAGATCTTTGTGGGCTATACTCGGCCTTGTCTCAGGATAGTAAGTTGGTGGTTAGAGATATCTCTCTAGTGGTGTGGAGGCTGTGCTTTGGTAAAGTGGGTGGGGTTATATCCTGCCTGTTTAGCCCTGTCTGGCGGTATCATCGGACGGGGCCACAGTGTCTCCCGACCCCTCCTGTCTCAGCCTCCCGTATTTATGCTGTAATAGTTTATGCGTCGGAGGGCTAGGGTCAGTCTGTTATATCTGGAGTATTTCTCCTGTCTTATCCGGTGTCCTGTGTGAATTTAAGTATGCTCTCTCTAATTCTCTCTCTCTTTTTCTCTCTTTCTTTCTTTCTTTCTTTCTCTCTCGGAGGACTGAGCCCTAGGACCATGCCTCAGGATTACCTGGCCTGATGACTCCTTGCTGTCCCCAGTCCATCTGGTCGTGCTGCTGCTCCAGGTTCAACTGTTCTGCCTGCGGCTATGGAACCTTGACCTCTAGAGACAGCAGGAGCGGTAGAGATACTCTGAATGATCGTCTATGAAAAGCCAACTGACATTTACTCCTGGGGTGCTGGCCTGTTGCACCCTCATCCACTGTGTTTATTATTATTTAACCCTGCTGGTCATCTATGAACATTTGAACATCTTGGCCATATTCTTCTATAATCTCCACCCGGCACAGCCAGAAGAGGACTGGCCACCCCTCATAGCCTGGTTCTTCTCTAGGTTTCTTCCTGGGTTCTGGCAAGGCCTTTCTAGGGAGTTTTTCCTAGCCACCCTGCTTCTACACCTGCATTGCTTGCTGTTTTGGGGTTTTAGGCTGGGTTTCTGTACAGAACTTTGTGGCATCAGCTGATGTAAGAAGGGTTTACAGATGAAACATTAGTCAAAATGTCTGAAGGGCCAAAATGCCACAAATGTTCCTAATTCAATAAATTATGTCTCAATATGCTTTAAGATACAAGTGTCAAAGATACGTCAACAACCCTTCCTCCAAATGACCCCTCTATGAATTAAATATTGTGAAAATCCCTAAAATCGTTGTATTTTTAAAAATATCTAGTTATATGAGGAATCCCCCATTAGCTGAATCAAGTGTAATGTGTGCTTTCCGTCAGTGCACATACTTCAGCGCTGACCAGTAGCGTTTCGGGGCAGACCAGCTTGCATAAATCTCTCAGTGTCATAAATCTCTGTGTCATAAATCTCTCAGTGTCATACATCTCTGTGTCATAAATCTCTCTGGCAATATTCGTCAGGTGATAGAAGTGAGATGCCACAGGACTCAACATCCATTTATCAGGGCAATGTGAACATCTTTCCCACTGAGTGAGACAGAGAGACAGACAACATTGGGCACAGCAGTCTTAAGGCTCTGCATGCAGTACACCCTCAATAGCAACCTGTGTTTGTAAAATAACATAAAAACAAGCATTGATATTCTGTATGGGTCACTTGCTTTAAATCCTTCCACTCAGTGTAGCTTTTCCTATATGAAGTGTATAAGGACTTTGTGACATCTGCTGATGGAAAAGGGGCTTTATAAATACATTTTATTGATTGATTTGATTGAACAGCATAGAATTTGAGAGCGAAAACACAATGATGTAATCTCCCCCATGTATGAAGTACAATGAAAGGTGGTTTGGTGAATCAAGGTGACGGACATCCATTACTGAGGTGAACAATTCAGGGAATGAATGACGTGGGTTAAGATGGAAGAGTTGGTCCTGAGGATTACATGAAGCCCAAAACACACTTTGTGTATTAAGAAGTTTCAATTAAGGACTGTATATATTGACAGATGCCGACAGGCTGTATGTATGGCGAAGATGAATGTCATCACTAATAGCAGGCCTCATGCTGTGTGGCGTGACTTGCTCTATTCAGAGATTCACTGATGATTACGCTAAGAACACTAATTTACAATAGTGTAATAGGTGCTGAAATGCCATTTACATAAAGAAAGTTGCATAAATGGCATTTACATGCTCCACTACTTCCTGTCTGGCTCTCTGTACAGTATCTCATCAGCCGCTGGACTCCCAGCCTCAGTGCTCTCTTCTGGGGCTCTGACATGTGAGTCAGCCTCTCAGTCTGTGATTACTGTAACATGATGATGACTGAGTTTAGGAGGTCTGTCTCACAATTTTTTGTCACTTATGAAGAAACAAGTTATAAACATGAATGTCTCTACTGTAAGCTTTCAGCTTGTGGATGTGGAGTGTCAATTTGATTCAGTCGATTCAGATCAAAACGGATAATTAAGTATGATGGAAGATTTGGACATCACATGCCTTTGTTGGGTCACACACATACTCACATACACTCACACACGCCTCCTTTGATGTTGCGTGACACTGTTGTCATGACTTGACTTTTAACATGAATCTGAAGACTGTTATTTATCTAATAAACGAACTATGTTTAATTGTTACCCGATCAAATTAGTCATGTAACAATTAACTCATTAGGATCTGGGGCACCACGAGAGCAGTTCATTAAAAAGTTACCATTTCCAAAATAAAACTCTAAAGGTCTTTACCTATCACATCTATAAACAGTCAACTTATTAATCATAACCTTGTATCATATCATCATTCTGAACAGTTGTAACCCCCTTTCATCTGCAAAGACCAGAGCCTTACTTATTACACAAATTGGTTTCATTATTTATTTACTAGCTAATTAAATGGTAACACAGGATAAACATACACACTTAATACATTAGAAACAGGTCCCAAGCAGACTGACACAATATGGTAGCTTGTTACAAAAGACATGGTGAGGGTGAGAGAGAGAGAGAGAGAGAGAGAGAGAGAGAGAGAGAGGGGGATAGAGACGTTGGTACATTTAGAAACTACTCTCACTTATACTTTTCACATGAATCGCTGCCCGCTTGGAGTAAGACATCATGAATGTACTTAAGTGAAAATGCCTTGGTTCACGTGTATCTCTCTCAGAACCAAGCCGCCTTGGAAATGGGGTTGGGTCTTTTTGCGGCATGCTTGTAAGGCTCTGATTTTCCAAAATGGTTCCGACAAGTCTTCTACTGTTGTCCTTTTCTATAGTTGTCTGGTATCTGGGGACTTGTCGAGTAGTCCTGAACAGAACTACAACGTTTATTCTCCTTCCATTCGCTCTGGAAGATGCCTCTTTGAAGACAGGCTGGCCAGCCGTGTCGATGGTTCCCAGTGGGGTGATGAGAGTAGCGTACTGCGGTGGTTTGAGCATAGTAGAATGGTCCACCTTCAATTCACTTTTCTAGATACTTTACTTAGGACAGCTAATCAAGTGTACCAGTGAGGTGAATTTATCATCTCTACCTCTAGTTGAGATTCAGAGTTCAAACCACTTTAAACGTGAGCTGCAGCTCTACATCTCTCTGGTCTGATATGTTAATTCTTAACCCATCATTTTATACAGTTTGTACAAAAGGGCAGTTCTGTCAGGCTGGCACGCTCTCTTACCTTACTCTGGGGGGTGACTTGCAACTGTGCAAAGTTTATGTAAAACAATTATATTTTATGGTTCCTAAACTCATATCCCTCTCAACAACACTTTCATACTTTTTCATATTTCATACCCACGCATTGGATGGAAGCTTCGTACATGTAGTGGGTATACTTTACAAGTTCCAGTATTTCCTTTATACATTTTTTAATGACATCACAAAATAACACACAATATGACATTAGTGTTCTATAATTCACTTCTGACCATTCCCCACATTCTATGTTGTTCTAAAATATTGTTCCAGTATTCACTTTAGAATGTTAGAGTTTTGGCGGGAAAAGTCTGTGAAACAAAGGCACATTCATCTGGTGAACATTTGAGAGGGAGAGCTGAATGTTCTCTCCTCAAATTTACGACAGGACGAGAATTGATAATCCCCACCAGTTCCTTCCCCATCCCCCCTCTGCGGGTGAGAGGGGTCTGGTTGAAGTCATTCATTGCAAACCTGATTTGACCTGTTTGGATCCTCACAGGATCATCATGACACTGTCCTTTGTGCTTGGTTTACGCTCCGTCGCCTCCAGACTATGTCTAGAGTCTCTCTGTGTCATGGGACCATCTGTGGTCGGGCGCCAGAACAGGCCCCGAGGATGCTAATTGGTGAACAACTAGTGCCATTTCCTACACAACACAACGACGAAGACACAATAAAACATTAGCAAGGGTTTGGTTCAAGGCTGTGTCAAACCTCCGGTCCAAAAATGTAAGTGGAAAGTGTATTATGTGACATAGGACACTTTAAAGGACAATAGTACATTAAGATATCCTCATAGCTATAAACCAGGGGTGGGCAATTCCAGTCCTTGAGGGCCTGATTGGTGTCACAGTTTTCCCCAGCCCCAGCTAACACACCTGACTCCAATAGTCACCTAATCATGATCTTCAGTTTAGAATGCAATTTGATTAATCAGCTGTGTTTGCTAGTGATGGAGAAAAAGTGTCACACCAATCAGGCCCTCGCGGACTGGAGTTGCCCACCCCTGCTATAAACCTAAGTGTGTGGGTGCTGAATAGATGAATAACGGTCCATATTTTACAGAATGACACCATATCATAAAATCTCTGGCACTGGTAACCCCACTGGTACCCTCACTATGTAGGGAATTGGATATATTTTAAGACAAGCCCTTTGACTTCACCTAGTGTGAATTACAAGAGACTACTCCATACAGCAGGCCTGGGCAATTCCAGTCCTTGGGGGCCTGATTGGTGTCACACTTTCCCCCATCCCTAGAAAACACACCTGATTTAAACTAATTGCATTTTTAACTGAAGATCATGATTAGTTGATTATTGGAGTCAGGTGTGTTAGCAGGGGCTGGGACAAAAGTGTGACACCAATCAGGCCCCCGAGGACTGGAGTTGCCCAGGCCTGCCATACAGTGACTGACAGTGATGTATAATAAATTGACTAGCTGTCATTCTACTGTCAGTCTGTTGAGGCTGTGATTGTGAAATCATTCTAGAAATTCGACAGGCCTTCAGAAAGTTGTAATTGATAAATGCTATTTAAATGCCATGGCACAGATCAATAACCTGCCAATCAATAGGCTAACTGATTGCAGGGCAGTGTTGTTGTCTGTAATCAATTGTAGTTAAAAAGCAGTATAGACCAATCAATCCTTTTAAGACATTCCATCAATAAAAGGAAATGGACTGTGTGCACTTCATTAGTTCCTTTTGGTGTGTTACCTGTAAGATAAACTGTATATTAACAATAGCAACATGATCAATACCACAATACCATATCATGCATGGCCTGTGGGACTGTGTCACCTATATGAAATATCTCATTTAAACTGACTAATGGTCTACTAAAGGGCAATTGGTAGCCGTGGTATCCTTTCTAACCAACTGTATGAAATAATATACATATCACTGAAACTCAAGAAACACAGTCCTTGACTAATATCTGTTTACACCATTGAGGGAAAGACACCACTTTATAATGTACTACTGCTGTGAGTAATACAAGCCTAGAGTTAAATAGGGACACCATGCAGATGTTTGTTCAGATCAGACAGCACCATGGCCCAGACTAAACACTGGCCCAGTGCACTCTGGTACCACTCTCCCAATGCGGAAGACAATCAAAAGGGCAAAGTCTTAATGCTCTTATTACTGGCCTCCCTAGACTCAAAGTGCAGCATGATGTTGAGTCCTATGGTGCTGTGGTGTGTCTGTCACAGTGAGTGGAGCAGTCTAGTGTGTGTGTGTGTGTGTGTGTGTGTGTGTGTGTGTGTGTGTGTGTGTGTGTGTGTGTGTGTGTGTGTGTGTGTGTGTGTGTGTGTGAGAGAGAGAGAGAGAGAGAGATGCTGTAAATCATCATGACTGACTCTCTAGAGCCCCCTAGTGTCTGTGTAACACCACTGGAGTCCAAAGACCCATCTCAAGTCCAATCAATCTCCACTTAAAGGGTTGAGCTGGGGTGTGTTCATTACACCAATTATGTTATCAAATTGATCAGAAATACAGTGTAGACATTGTTAATGTTGTAAATGACTATTATAGCTGGAAATGGCAGATTTTTTATGGAATATCTACATAGGCGTACAGAGGCCCGTTATCAACAACCATCAATCCTGTGTTCCAATGGCACATTGTGTTAGTTAATCCAAGTGTATCATTTTAAAATGCTAATTGATCATTAGAAAACCCTTTTGCAATTATGTTATCACAGCTGAAAACGGTTGTCCTTATTAAGGAAGCAATAAAACAGCAAGAAATGGCCAAGAAACTGAAGATCTCATACAACACTGTACTACTGCACAGAACAGCCCAAACTGTCTCTAACCAGAATAGAAAGAGTGGGAGGCCCCAGTGCACAACTGAGCAAGAGGACCAGTACATTAGAGTGTCTAGTTTGAGAAACAGATGCCTCACAGGTCCTCAACTGGCAGCTTCATTAAATAGTACCCGCAAAACACTAGTCTCAACATCAACAGTGAAGAGGCGACTCCGGGATGCAGGCCTTCTAGGCAGAGTTGCAAAGAAAAAGCCACATCTCAGGCTGGCCAAAAAAATTTAAGATTAAGATGGGCAAAAGAACACAGACACTGGACAGAGGAACTCTGCCAACACTAGGGCCCTCTGTTTCAATAACCAAAAGCATACCAGTAGTAAGCAAGAAGTGTACTGGGCATGCACTCTAAGAGGCTTGCTAGTATGGGCATTATATGTGACTGACTGGGCTCAAAATAGTCAACTTAAATCAATGGAGAAACTACCTTACACATATCATATGACCAAGTGAAACTTTACAAAAACATATTTCTCACAATGGATGTCACGAACCTTGCCGAAGACGGTGCCTCTTCCTGTTCGGGCGGTGCTCGGCGGTCGTCGTCGCCGGCCTATTAGCTGCCATCGATTTCCTTTCCGTTTGTTTTTGGTTATTGGGTAATTGGGTACACCTGTTTTGTATTAGGGTTTTGTTTGTATGGTATTTAAGGGCACTAGGCCTGCTGGGTATTTGTGCGGGCTTGTTTTGTGTTACTCTGTGTTTGATGGTGTGAGTAATTGTACATTTCTTCTCCGGACTATTTTGTCCTGTTGTTTGGACCGGCAACCTATTCTACGCCCTGTGTGTTGGCGTGACTGTTTTTGTTGCACTGGAGATTAAATTTGAAGGAAAGACTGAACCCTGCTCTCTGCGCCTGATTCCACCCACCACCACTCCTATTAATCGTAACAATGGAGTGATGATTGTGACTGACCAGGTGAATCCTGGTGAAAGCTATGATCCCTTATTGATTTTTAAGCCTTGAGACAATTTAGTGCCATTCAGAGGGTGAATGGGCAAGACAAAATATTTAAGTGCCTTTGAGGTATGGTAGTAATGTAGGTGCCAGACGCACCGGTTTCAGTGTCAAGAACTGTAACGCTGCTGTGTTTTTCACGCATAACATTTTCCCGTCAAGAATGGTCCACCACCCAAAGGACATCCAGCCAACTAGTTGGAGTCAACATGGGCCACCATCCTTGTCGAATGCTTTAAACCTTGTAGAGTCCATGCCTCGACGAATTGAGGCTGTTCTGAGGGCAAAAGGGGGTGAAACTCAATATTAGAAGGCTGTTGCTAATGTATTGTAGATTCAATCCGGCCTCTAATTGAGTTATAAAACTGTTGATATAAAGAGCGGTAATTGATTGAGCACTGATTTAGTTTTTTATCGGTCTGTTCCCAGCATTGTTCTGATCGCGGTTTAACGACAGACACAGAGTTTAAAACAGAATCCAGAGCTACAGATGCTGCTGCACCAATACAGCACCTCCAGGGTGAGTGTGTGTGTAAGAGCATCTAGAGGGTTAATGTCCAGAATGTTTGTGCTAATTTAGAGACATTTACTGACAATCTCCATTCTTCGGATGAATTCTGAGCTGGATATTCTGCCCACCCAGGTGATGCCGTTGGCTCCTGAGTGAATGAGCTGACCAATGAGGAAGAGAAGAGCACACACGAACACAGTGTAGTGGAAATGTTTCATATTTGATGAGGAAAATAAATCACTTTATCAACTTACAAGTATGGGAGTTGACGTTTAACACAATGTAAAATATAAAGTGCATAATGGGAGTTAACTAGTAGTAAAGTAGAATGTTACCAACAATATTGAATAAAATGTAACGTATTAGAACTTGTTCAGTACAATACAAACAATTTAAGATGCAAATACATTCAGGGATCAGCCACATGGAGAGAAAGTTACGTTTGCATGTGTGTGGTTGATAAGTGTGTGTTCAGCCAGCGACGTTGAAGATCTTGTAGCTGAGGGCAGAAGGCAGGGAGAAGAAGAGCAGGCCCAGGAACAGAAGTCCCAGGACGGCCCCCAGCAGCAGAGCACAGTGCAGCTTGTACTGCCTCCAGACTAGGATACACACTACACGCACCGGGTTCAGCATCCACGACAGACTGGTGTTGGGACGACTGCAGGGAGAGATGGAGATGTTTTACACACACAACAAAAATATGCACACAATACCCTCAAAGAGTCGTCTAGATACTCATGCAACCTCTGCCACACACATCAACAGTCTAGATACTCATGCAACCTCTGCCACACACATCAACAGTCTAGATACTCATGCAACCTCTGCCACACACATCAACAGTCTAGATACTCATGCAACCTCTGCCACACACATCAACAGTCTAGATACTCATGCAACCTCTGCCACACACATCAACAGTCTAGATACTCATGCAACCTCTGCCACACACATCAACAGTCTAGATACTCATGCAACCTCTGCCACACACATCAACAGTCTAGATACTCATGCAACCTCTGCCACACACATCAACAGTCTAGATACTCATGCAACCTCTGCCACACACATCAACAGTCTAGATACTCATGCAACCTCTGCCACACACATCAACAGTCTAGATACTCATGCAACCTCTGCCACACACATCAACAGTCTAGATACTCATGCAACCTCTGCCACACACATCAACAGTCTAGATACTCATGCAACCTCTGCCACACACATCAACAGTCTAGATACTCATGCAACCTCTGCCACACACATCAACAGTCTAGATACTCATGCAACCTCTGCCACACACATCAACAGTCTAGATACTCATGCAACCTCTGCCACACACATCAACAGTCTAGATACTCATGCAACCTCTGCCACACACATCAACAGTCTAGATACTCATGCAACCTCTGCCACACACATCAACAGTCTAGATACTCATGCAACCTCTGCCACACACATCAACAGTCTAGATACTCATGCAACCTCTGCCACACACATCAACAGTCTAGATACTCATGCAACCTCTGCCACACACATCAACAGTCTAGATACTCATGCAACCTCTGCCACACACATCAACAGTCTAGATACTCATGCAACCTCTGCCACACACATCAACAGTCTAGATACTCATGCAACCTCTGCCACACACATCAACAGTCTAGATACTCATGCAACCTCTGCCACACACATCAACAGTCTAGATACTCATGCAACCTCTGCCACACACATCAACAGTCTAGATACTCATGCAACCTCTGCCACACACATCAACAGTCTAGATACTCATGCAACCTCTGCCACACACATCAACAGTCTAGATACTCATGCAACCTCTGCCACACACATCAACAGTCTAGATACTCATGCAACCTCTGCCACACACATCAACAGTCTAGATACTCATGCAACCTCTGCCACACACATCAACAGTCTAGATACTCATGCAACCTCTGCCACACACATCAACAGTCTAGATACTCATGCAACCTCTGCCACACACATCAACAGTCTAGATACTCATGCAACCTCTGCCACACACATCAACAGTCTAGATACTCATGCAACCTCTGCCACACACATCAACAGTCTAGATACTCATGCAACCTCTGCCACACACATCAACAGTCTAGATACTCATGCAACCTCTGCCACACACATCAACAGTCTAGATACTCATGCAACCTCTGCCACACACATCAACAGTCTAGATACTCATGCAACCTCTGCCACACACATCAACAGTCTAGATACTCATGCAACCTCTGCCACACACATCAACAGTCTAGATACTCATGCAACCTCTGCCACACACATCAACAGTCTAGATACTCATGCAACCTCTGCCACACACATCAACAGTCTAGATACTCATGCAACCTCTGCCACACACATCAACAGTCTAGATACTCATGCAACCTCTGCCACACACATCAACAGTCTAGATACTCATGCAACCTCTGCCACACACATCAACAGTCTAGATACTCATGCAACCTCTGCCACACACATCAACAGTCTAGATACTCATGCAACCTCTGCCACACACATCAACAGTCTAGATACTCATGCAACCTCTGCCACACACATCAACAGTCTAGATACTCATGCAACCTCTGCCACACACATCAACAGTCTAGATACTCATGCAACCTCTGCCACACACATCAACAGTCTAGATACTCATGCAACCTCTGCCACACACATCAACAGTCTAGATACTCATGCAACCTCTGCCACACACATCAACAGTCTAGATACTCATGCAACCTCTGCCACACACATCAACAGTCTAGATACTCATGCAACCTCTGCCACACACATCAACAGTCTAGATACTCATGCAACCTCTGCCACACACATCAACAGTCTAGATACTCATGCAACCTCTGCCACACACATCAACAGTCTAGATACTCATGCAACCTCTGCCACACACATCAACAGTCTAGATACTCATGCAACCTCTGCCACACACATCAACAGTCTAGATACTCATGCAACCTCTGCCACACACATCAACAGTCTAGATACTCATGCAACCTCTGCCACACACATCAACAGTCTAGATACTCATGCAACCTCTGCCACACACATCAACAGTCTAGATACTCATGCAACCTCTGCCACACACATCAACAGTCTAGATACTCATGCAACCTCTGCCACACACATCAACAGTCTAGACACTCATGCAACCTCTGCCACACACATCAACAACACAGCGACATTTATTAGACGCTGTAAACGTATATAAACCTAAACATTTCCCAAAATTGTTTTTCAATTCATTCAATTTATTGAAAGTCCTTGTTAAAACAGACAAATTAAGATTGCACACTTTTCAACAGAAATATATAAATACATTTTATCATACAAACAGACGAGAGTTAGTGCAAACATTAAAATATATTTTTTTGTTGGTTTGTATTTTGTGAACACGGGATCACTAAGATGACTGCAACACAAATGATGTCAAACGTTTATTGGGATGAGTTTTGTCCTTGAGGCAGACCTGAGCTAGCTGCAAAGTCAAAAGTGGCAATTGTAAACATTTCTGGAAAGAAATTCACTTGTTGGACTTAATTTGAGGCTAGGGTTATCAATTAGGGTTATCTGGCTGGTTAAAGCTAGGGTTAATTTTAAAATCAGATTTTATGACTTTGTGGCTGTGCCAGCTAGTGACCACTCTTCAGAGCTGCCTCCAGAACAAGATACCTGCCTCATAACTACAGGTAGGTCAAGCAAGGGAAACCATGAGGGAACTGCCCACTGCAAACTAAGTCATCTCAAATCTAATTCTATTCATCACCTACACAGTTTCCAGCAGGTCTAAAAGATGCAGTGCAATGCTTACGTGCTATCTCCCTCAACATTGCAGAACAATATCAATAGTAATCAAACGTCAATCAAAAACAAGTAATTAGAGGAAGGTAGTATGCATAGTAATTAAACTGATTAAAAAAACTGATAGGGCAAGCCGAGTAATCTGATAGGCCGATAGGGTAGAGGTCAAGAGGCCAATCCCCACCTTCCTATTTCTGTACGTCTCATGTGCTATAAGATGCACATAACCACTTAGGAATCTCTACATTGTAAAAAAAAAAATGGTCTAGATCCGGACATAAATAAAAGGTTTAGTAACTGACTGTAAAGCTACAATAGAAAGTCATGCCTTGTCAGATGACCATGTAAACTGAATCACTCTGAGATGTTAGAATACAGTTGCATGCATATTCGTCTCTAAACCTACTGTGCATTTGCTGGATAACAGTAACAATCTATAAGAGCATTCCAGGTCACTGAAGGAAGGGCTGAAGAAACAAGCATTGTTCCATAAAATGTTGGTGTTTGAGGACACAAATTAAACCAAACGATAGCATGCTTAGCTCGGTAATTGATAAATATTCAAAAGTTATTATTGTATTCTTTGTTCCTCTTTAAATCTTGTTAAACTAGGTCCTAAGAAAATAGACATCTGTTGTTCAATCTCTTCATCATTATTTAAGATGTGTACAAAGGCTGCAAGAGGAACTTTAACTGTTGGAAACAATCCATTTGTTGTCCAGTTCAAGTGATCACACCAACCAACCCCATGATTCCCATTTAAAAACAGCCGTATAATAGAAGTAATGGGAAAAATGACAACATCACTTGAGAAATGTATGTCCATGCAAGACCAACAGTACCGATCAACTGACCACTAACCATGCCCTTCCAAATCATTTAAGTCACAAATAAATAGATAAATAAATAAACAATGTCTCAAATGTTACATCAGGGTATGCCACATCATTGATGATCAGATCAGGGGCGAGGAGTTTGATTGGTTAGTCAGTGGTCATCGCAGGAGTGGTTAGGCCCACTGTGCTACTGTAGAGTAGAAGATATATGGACGTTCTTGGTTTTTAGTAGTTAAAGCGATAGATAAAAAGTCCAAGGGATAGATAGAACAACTTTGAGTAGAATGTGTGTTAAGCAGCACTGCCCAGGTTAGATGGGTGGTGGGGCGGGGGCAAGGCTGGGATGTTGAGGGAGGGGGGCTGCAATCATCTTGTCTCCTCATGTATCCACTCATTCATCCCCCTCAGGCCCCCAGCAGCTTCTTGACCAGGTAGCCAGGCATGCTGTAGAGGAAGAGCCCCAGCATCATGAGCAGCAGCAGGGCCACAATCATCTTGATGATGAGCCACTTGTAGCGGTTACACACCAGGTAGCGGATGGCCTTCAGGGGGCTCAGGAACCACAGGAAGGTGGTGTCTGGCCGACTGGGGGGGGGGGGGGGGGGGGGGGGGGGGGGGGGATAGCGGGGTAGAAGATATAGGGAAGGGAGTGGAGAAGGACATGGGGTTGATGGAGGGCAGTTGTGGGAGAGGTAGAGGTGGGGGACAGAGGGGTGAGTAGGTTAAAGGGAAGATAGTGGGTGGGGTGAGGAAACGGTGATAAGGGGGCCAGAGGTGGAGGATAAAAAGAGAAAAGAGGAGGGCCAGTGTTAGTGAGCCATATATGATGTATGACTATTTCCAACGGATCACATTTCTCCGTACACTACTACGCAAACAACCCTGTTTATGAAATAACTACATTATTTGTATTAACCAAAAGACCATTGCACAGTCAGCTAAGCACAGATATATTCCTCAGACAATGAAGACATAAAATGGGATGATGATTGTTTGACATTTTTCAGACACTCACATAGTGACTTACAGGAACAATTAGGTTTAAGTGACTTGCTCAAGGGCACATCAATCAATTTTTCACCTATTTGGCTCAGGGATTTGAACCAGTGACCTTATGGTTACTGGCCCAACGCTCTTAAGCGATAGGCTACCTGCTGCCCATATAATGACAGCCCTTATTGGTGATTTGTAGTTAATGTTGTTAACAACTTGAATAAATGTATTTTATGTTTTTTCTTCAATTCAGATTTCAGGGAGAATTTCACTGTAAATTTACAGCATTATCCTGGTTACAGCTTAATACTGTAATTTTGCTGTACAGCATCCATGCAGTTATATATTTCACGGTACTATTTTCCTTACTGTAAAACATTACAGCATCCAATTTACAGCAGGGATGCTGTATGCTGCAACATGTTTTACAGTAAGGAAAATTACCATCTGTAGATTGTGTGACTTGATTGGTCAACACTCCATCAGTAGATTGTGTGATTTGATTGGTCGACACACCATCTGTAGATTGTGTGATTTGATTGGTCGACACACCATCTGTAGATTGTGTGATTTGATTGTACAATGAGTGTTTGGAGACCTAGGTCTACATCATCGGAGATTCAATTGGCACATGAGCATTCACACTAAGTTGCCATCTGAGAAACAGAAACGGCCAAAAAGTCGGTGTTTGTATTTGATTAACATTTATTGAAAAAGTATGGATTCAACAAATAAATGCACTTAACTACAGAAGAAAAACATAGGTACCAGGTAGGCGTTTCATTATTCGTTTTTTTAAAGTATTGATCTTGAATCGATGTAGTCGTGGCTAGATATTTCACAAAGCCTGGTCTCTGCTCCACTCTGTTGGTGAATTTCACCATGGAGTGGTTTAGACTGCTAGCAACTCAGGTGCCAGTATAATGCTGTACATTTATAGGGAAAAGTTTTACGCTGCATATAATATACGACTCCAGTGTATAGACGGTGAAATGCACAATGGCAGACTCGTGATTGACACAAGACATTGACAGGTTGAGAGATAAGAGACATCACAGGAAAGGAGACTAAGACAGGGAGAAGCAGGAAACAAAGAAAAGAGGACTAGGTACCAGACACAATCTTTGTCTATCTGAGAAAATACAAAGATTGAGAGACAGACCTGAGATGTGGAAAATAGGACCTGAAAAGAAAGAGGACAAGAGATGAAAGAGGTGGAGGGATAGAAGAAAGAGGTTATAGAAAAGGAAGGTGGTAGAAAGGGGAGAAGAAGATGTGATAACATCCATTGAGTGACAGATACCGCAGGAGATGGGAGGAAAGGGATAGACACATATGGGATCAGTGAAAAGGAGGAACAGAGGAGAGAACTGGAGAGGACCAGAGAGAGGACCAGAGAGAGGGCCAGATAGAGGACCAGAGAGAGGGCCAGAGAGAGGACCAGATAGAGGGCCAGAGAGAGGACCAGAGAGAGGGCCAGAGAGAGGGACAGAGAGAGGACCAGAGAGAGGACCAGAGAGAGGACCAGACAGAAAAAAGGAGAAGACCAGAGAGAGGACCAGACAGAAAAAAGGAGAGGACCAGAGAGAGGACCAGAGAGAGGGCCAGAGAGAGGGACAGAGAGAGGACCAGAGAGAGGACCAGAGAGAGGACCAGACAGAAAAAAGGAGAGGACCAGAGAGAGGACCAGACAGAAAAAAGGAGAGGACCAGAGAGAGGACCAGGCAGAAAAAAGGAGAGGACCAGAGAGAGGACCAGAGAGAGGACCAGACAGAAAAAAGAAGAGGACCAGAGAGAGGACCAGGCAGAAAAAAGTAGAGGACCAGAGAGAGGACCAGACAGAAAAAAGGAGAGGACCAGAGAGAGGACCAGACAGAAAAAAGGAGAGGACCAGAGAGAGGACCAGGCAGAAAAAAGTAGAGGACCAGAGAGAGGGCCAGAGAGAGGGCCAGAGAGAGGACCAGAGAGAGGACCAGAGAGAGGACCAGGCAGAAAAAAGTAGAGGACAAAGAGAGAGGGCCAGAGAGAGGACCAGAGAGAGGGCCAGACAGAAAAAGGTAGAGGACCAGAGAGAGGACCAGAGAGAGGACCAGAGAGAGGACCAGAGAGAGGACCAGAGAGAGGACCAGAGAGAGGGTAAATGATAAAGAGAAAGTGACAGAAAAGAAGGAGCAGGAGAGGAAACGGTAGGATAGGAGAAGAGAGAGGGGGCTACCAGTGGCCCTGGTAGGTCTCAGCCCCCTCAGGCCCCCAGCATCTTCTTGACGAGGTATCCAGGGAAGGAGTAGAGGAATAGACCCAACAGGAGTAGCAGCAGCAGCAGGCCCAGGGCCTTGAGGATCAGCCAGCGGTAGTTGTGCCAGATGAAGTAGCGGATGGACTTCAGGGGGTTCACAAACCACATGAGACTGGTGTCCGGGCGACTTCAGAAGGAGGGGAGGAGGAGGAGAGGAGGGGATGTAGATGGAAGGAAAGACAACGCAGGTTGGTTGGGAGAGAGGGAGGCAACACAGAGACAGTAAGAAGGGAAACGTGAAGAGATGACAGGAAGAGAACAGTGTGATGCCGTGAAAGTGTGTTCACATTGCAATGAGGTGCAGGTGTCAAAATAGACTGTATTTCTTATTATTATTTCAAGTCATTGTGTGCATCACATAACCTCTGAATAAGCCAGTGTGGCTCAGTTGGTAGAGCACAGTGCTTGCAATGCCAGGGTTGTGATTTCGATTCCCATGGAGGACCAATGTGAATGAAAGGTGTACAGTATGCAGTCGCTCTAGAAAAAAAGTGTTGACTAAAATGTAAACCATTATCAGCTTCTGATGGATGCAGAATAGAGGTTTAGAAATAAATGACCGGGAGAAATCAGTTGGTTTTAACACTTGCACAGTGTTATTTTTGCATGGTGTGATTAGAACCCCTGAAGGAAGTGGAGGATTATAGGAAAGTTGACCATGTCTGACTTATTTTGTTTCCCACCTTCGCTTTTAACATAGAATTTGTGATTGTGTACGTTTTGTCTGAATGTGGGTATAGTCTTAGTGTGAGTGTGTGTGTATACTGTAAATAAAAAGATCTTACTTTGGTTTCTCCAGAGGGTCAGGCTCATTGCGTCCAAGACCAACAGGACTTTTCTCCGCCTCCTCTGCTGACATGAGATGAAGCTCCGCCTCCACTTTACCCTGAGAGGAAGACACAATAATTCCAATGATCCAATGTGTGTGTGTGGGTCTCACTCACTCACTCACTCACTCACTCACTCACTCACTCACTCACTCACTCACTCACCGTGAGTTCCATCTCGTCGTTCTCGTCACGGGCCACGAATGGCCACCAGCCCTTGACTCTCTTCTGTTTGAAGATGGAGATGCAGGGCAGCTCTGCCTGGTTCTGGACCATGTTTATAGAACACTGCTTGGCTGTCTTCGCCCCGCGGGGAAACCTGTTCAGGTCCAGCTCTATCGCACCTGTCAGGAGAGACAATACATGACATTAGAGGATAACTGAGGAGATGACAGAGCTTGAGGGATGATATAAAGGAACTGTATATGGCCAAGTGAATGGAGAACATTTGAGAAAAATGACATTTAAAAAAAAAGAAGAATGAGTAGAGTTCTAGAGAGCTCAAGCAGTGTAGGCCTACAGTACCTAGAAAGTCATCAGCGGAGAAGTGGTCAGCATCCCAGACCTGCAGGGTGAGGCGTGCAGGGATCTTGTACTCGGTCTCGTCCCAGGAAAACATGGACTCCTTTTTGGAGATGACGATCTTCTCCTCAGCCATCAGGTAGTCGAAGGGGTACACGAAGCGCCAGTTGAAATTCCCCTCGCCCGTCAGAGAGTGGTAGTGGACGTCTGTGTCCTGCTTGTCCTCCTGTTGACCCTTCAGCCAGCTGGGTTAAAGGTCAAAGGTCACAGGGGGTCAGAGGTTAGGGGTGAGGGTCATGTTGACCTGATGATGTAGTAAATGAAGTGTAATGACTGTGTTATTATTGGGTTATTTTTGCATATTAACAAGCTTCACTTATCATGCTCTGTGTGAAGGTTGTCTGTGGAGGTTAGGCAGACGCAGTGAAGATCAGATCACCATTTTGCATCAGTTAATGTGATTTGAGATTGCTATTCATAGTATGACTCAGTATGTGTTGTATGCATTACAGGTCTGTTCCATTGAATACACAAAAAGGATGTTAGTATTTGAAAAGCAAAACACGTATTGTGGGACCCTCCAATAAGAAACCAGCCAGTAATGACAAATGTATGAGATTATTCATTAAATCAAATTGTAACATGGCTGTGAAATAGTGGTCATAGTGTTTGCACCTAGGTGAATTCTATAAAAAGTATTACCACTGTAAAACAACTGAATAAGAATAGAGTTCACACTGTGTATTTAAATACAAATTGCCTGATTTGGTGTTGGACGGTCACATATTACAAATGCCATGCACACACAAAGCTTTACAAAAAGAGTCAAATACATTTTTATGACAGTGCTTTCCTTCATTGGAGGGAAGATGCAGATACGAGATTAACATTAACAGAAGGTGTCTTACAATGCAAATCTAGTCTCAATGCAGGCTCAGCACAGTGTGGGGTGGCAGACTGAGTTTATCCCCTGCAGTAGTGCCAAGTGGCCAGTGGTTGGTGAGGAGGGTTCAATTCCATTTCAATTCAGAAAAGAAAACAAAATTCCAATTTCATGAATTGAAAATGTATCTTTGAAAATTGATGTCAGTTTTAAAATCTTCAACTGGAATTTCAACACATGTTCTGTTGGACTGAATTGAAAACCTGAAGGTGGCACATTTGAGAAGCAGGAGGGGAGAGGCCTCGGCCAAAAACGTTTCTACGACTTTGAATGTCCATTAGTGTTGATATATTCTCAACAGCATCATTAATAAGTGCCAGCAAATGACAATACAATTGCAAAAACAATATGGAATCCATTCCATTTCCCATGCAAGCATTTTTTGCTAATGCTGCCATGCATGAGGCTTCCTGGAATCCCGAGTAGCTTTAACCCCCGCCCAAGACAATCTACAACTGTTGTAGGAATGCAGTACCATACCAGTTAAACTAATGACAGTAAGGATGATTAGCAATTGGCAAGTCAAAATGGAATACTGTTATTGAGTTATCCTAGCTTATATCCAATTTAATGTGCATGAGAACTGACAGACTCTTTTATCTTCTAAGTGTGTCATTCACAGAACTTATTGCAAACAGTTTTCAATCCATTAACCTGGTTAATTCAACAATGATTAGTGGATGAGCTTGCCCTAGTGTCATTTGTTGCCACGTTGACCTCTTTGCTGTTTAAGTGGTATGGTCCTGATTGGCTTCCTCTGTTTGTAGGCGTGAAGGCATTGTGGTTTACTGCGTGCTGATAGGAGGGCTAAGGGAGGGGCGGGTAAGGAAGGGGGAGGGGTTTGTACGAGCCATGCGATTTAAACGTGTGTTTTACCCCCTGACATAAATGTCAGACATCTTTTCTCCTGTCATGAAAGCATCGTCCTCTAGAACTACGTCATCAGTGTTCCAAATAATAACACGCAGTTCAAAGCTGGACAACAGCACAGCATCGACACACAGGAGAGAGAGAGGACGACAAACAAGAGACACAAACAAACACGCAACACACGGAAAACGTGGAAACAAACAAAACAAAACAAAAAAACAATGATTAACGCCAAAAAAACGTGGGAGCACGCCACTTCGTCACACCCACTGGGCTATCAGGGCATAACGCCGCAGCCCTCTGTGGTACCTACCCCCTGACAAATATGTCACTGGACTTTTCCCCAGTGAAGTAATCATCGTCCTCCAGTATTACTTCGTCTGTATTCCATATAATCACCCTGAGCTCATATCTGGTGAAGGGGGAGGAAGGAACACACACAGTTGGACTGTTGTTGTCTAGTGCTTAATTGGCCCTGGGAGGTGGCTGTACACTCCTATGGTGAGACATGTACCAGGCCAGGTCCATAACCAGGTCCATAACCATAACCAACCAACTCTTATGAGATACAACACTTACCACAGAATACCACTAGATAACCAACCTACTCTAATGATATACAACACTTACCACAGAAAAACACTAGATAACCAACCTACTCTAATGAGATACAACACCTACCACAGTAAACCACTAGATAACCAACCTATTCTAATGAGATACAACACCTACCACAGAAAACCACTAGATAACCAACCTACTCTAATGAGATACAACACTTACCACAGAAAACCACTAGATAACCAACCTACTCTAATGAGATACAACACCTACCACAGAAAACCACTAGATAACCAACCTACTCTAATGAGATACAACACTTACCACAGAAAACCACTAGATAACCAACCTACTCTAATGAGATACAACACCTACCACAGAAGACCACTAGATAACCAACCTACTCTAATGAGATACAACACCTACCACAGAAAACCACTAGATAACCAACCTACTCTAATGAGATACAACACCTACCACAGAAAACCACTAGATAACCAACCTACTCTAATGAGATACAACACTTACCACAGAAAAACACTAGATAACCAACCTACTCTAATGAGATACAACACTTACCACAGAAAACCACTAGATAACCAACCTACTCTAATGCGATACAACACCTACCACAGAAAACCACTAGATAACCAACCTACTCTAATGAGATACAACACCTACCACAGAAAACCACTAGATAACCAACCTACTCTAATGAGATACAACACCTACCACAGAAAACCACTAGATAACCAACCTACTCTAATGAGATACAACACTTACCACAGAAAAACACTAGATAACCAACCTACTCTAATGAGATACAACACTTACCACAGAAAACCACTAGATAACCAACCTACTCCAATGAAATACAACACTTACCACAGAAAACCACTAGATAACCAACCTACTCTAATGAGATACAACACTTACCACAGAAAACCACTAGATAACCAACCTACTCTAATGAGATACAACACTTACCACAGAAAACCACTAGATAACCAACCTACTCTAATGAGATACAACACCTACCACAGTAAACCACTAGATAACCAACCTACTCTAATGAGATACAACACTTACCACAGAAAACCACTAGATAACCAACCTACTCTAATGAGATACAACACCTACCACAGAAAACCACTAGATAACCAACCTACTCTAATGAGATACAACACTTACCACAGAAAACCACTAGATAACCAACCTACTCTAATGAGATACAACACCTACCACAGTAAACCACTAGATAACCAACCTACTCTAATGAGATACAACACCTACCACAGAAAACCACTAGATAACCAACCTACTCTAATGAGATACAACACTTACCACAGAAAACCACTAGATAACCAACCTACTCTAATGAGATACAACACCTACCACAGAAAACCACTAGATAACCAACCTACTCTAATGAGATACAACACCTACCACAGAAAACCACTAGATAACCAACCTACTCTAATGAGATACAACACCTACCACAGTAAACCACTAGATAACCAACCTACTCTAATGAGATACAACACCTACCACAGTAAACCACTAGATAACCAACCTATTCTAATGAGATACAACACCTACCACAGAAAACCACTAGATAACCAACCTACTCTAATGAGATACAACACTTACCACAGAAAACCTGGAAGGGATATAAGTAGGAAAACTACATCCTTCTGCTTTGAGACTCATATATACAGCACTTCATATAGGATCATAAATAAGAAGCAAAACGTCAATCAAACTAAAAAAAATGTTTATGTTGTGCCTTGATCTATCTGGTAATGTGTAACATATACTGTACCTCAGAGGTAGCTGGTGGGAGGAGCTATAGGATGATGGGCTCACTGTAATTGTTGGAATGGTATTAATGGAAAGGAGTCAAACATGTGGTTTCTATTTGTTTGATGTGTTTGATACCGTTCCATTTATGCCCTTCCAGCCATTACAATGAGCCCGTCCTCCTATAGCTCCTCCCACCAGACTCCAATGCTGTACCTACACTAAAAAGGTGCTATCTAGAACCTAAAAGGGTTATTCAGCTGTCCCCATAGGAGAACCTTTTGAGAACCCTTTTTTTCTAAGTGTACACTGACTGAACTCTGACACTTCCGCCGGCCCCAGACATGACATACTTCTTTGGTTTACGTGGTGATATGTCGATGGCGGGTCCAGGTGCTGGCATGTCCATGGGGAACATGTCTACCCACATCTCAATCCGCCCCTGTGGGGTTAAACAGAGGTCATCACAGGTTATAACAGCTCATAACAGCTTCATTATCCAATATTATTAATTATTTTACCCTCATAAGGCACTATATTATCAATTAACTCAAAAGTGATCAAAATGAATTAAACTCTTAGTTCCAGATGAACACTTATAAAAACGTTATACTAATAATAAGTAGGAGTGTGTGTGTGACCTGCTCAATGCCAGGGTGGTCAGGGTTGAGTAGGGGTCTTGTCTCCACGTGTTCTGGGATGAGTTTACAGCCCACCCTGGGGATCTCCTCCCAGTGCTTCAGCACTGTCAGGGCCAGGTGCTCGTCTGTCTGCTTCTTCAGACCTGTACACACGCACACGCGCACACACACAGACGCACAGTAAATGTCAGGTCTCTAAATGTAGGCAAAACTTAATAAATATATTTTCAACAGCACAAATGTATCATACTTTAGGTCAAAAACATACCATTTTCATCCTCGATCTCTGTGGCACCCATGAAGACGCGGTTGGCGACCTTGACCCTGCCCCCGGGACCGTAGTGGGGGCCGTCCAGCTTGCCCTCCTTACACAGCTTGGCCAGGATCTGACTTGGCTTCATCGGGTCACGCCACACGTTGTAACCATGTCTACCAGGAACAAACAACAACACCAGACTGTTGTCGATATTGACTTTATTGTTTCTTAACATTTTGGGGGGAAACAGACAGACAAAGGAACAAACTAACTAACTAACAGATAGACAGACAGAGGTATAAACTTAACTGACAGACAGACAGACAGACAGACAGACAGACAGACAGACAGACAGACAGACAGACAGACAGACAGACAGACAGACAGACAGACAGACAGACAGACAGACAGACAGACAGAGGAACCACCTAACTAACTAACAGACTGACAGACAGACGAACCACCTAACTAACTAACTAACTGACAGACAGACAGACAGACAGAGGAACCACCTAACTAACAGACAGACAGACAGACAGACAGACAGACAGACAGACGAACCACCTAACTAACTAACTAACTGACAGACAGACAGAGGAACCACCTAACTAACAGACAGACAGACAGACAGACCAACTAACTAACACAGACAGACAGACAGACAGACGAACCACCTAACTAACTAACTAACTAACTAACTATCTAACTAACTGACAGACAGACAGACAGAGGAACCACCTAACTAACTAACTAACTAACAAACAGACAGACAGACAGACAGACAGACGAACCACCTAACTAACTAACTAACTGACAGACAGACAGACAGACCAACTAACTAACACAGACAGACAGACAGACAGACAGACAGACAGACAGACAGACAGACAGACAGACAGACAGACAGACAGACAGACAGACAGACAGACAGACAGACAGACAGACAGAGGAACCACCTAACTAACTAACTGACAGACAGACAGACAGACAGACAACGGACCTTAAAACAGAATGACTTGGACAGACAGGAACTCACACAGAGTAGCTGTTAGCGATGCCACAGGTAGCTCTGTGTTTACTGTAGAAGCGGTTCTCCAGGTCGATCTTGGTCTCCCCGATGAGGTCATCAGTGCCCACCAGATCCCAGTCATACACTGACACGGTCAACATGGACTCCATTGGGAACGTAGCCTCCATGTCAAACGCCCTGAGAGAGGAGGTGGAGGGAGTGGAGGGAGGGAAGGAGGGGGAGGAAGGGAGGGAGGAATAGGAGTGGGAGGGAATAGACAAGAAAGGAAGAGATGGAGAGAGTAGGGATGACATTTGAAATAAGAAGTGGCTAGCTTTTTATAGATTGCGCTGCCGCTGCATCTATGCCAGTTACAAGAGTACAGTAATGCTTCAATACACTTGACTGCAATGTTCTATATGAGTTGGCTTGTTGAATCAGCACCAATGTGCAACGAATGTATCCATCCACACTCACTTGCCAAAGACAGGGTTGAGCTGTTTGGAGATATAGTTCTCTTTATCCTTCAGCTCTGACTTGCCCAGTTTGATGACAACATAGGGGTCCGCTTTCCCATTCACATCAGCAGGGTGGAGGTCTGTGGCCTGGAATACAGTGTTGGTGGGTGGTATGGTGTAGGTTTTTACTTACAATCTATTGAACCCTTATTTTACCAAGTGAGTTGAATGAGAATACATGCTTAGGTCACTGAAGTTAAGAGCAACAACCTGGGAAAGATTTGGTTTATGGTTAGAGGTTAGAGGTTAGGGGTGTCACTCACCCTGACCACGAAGACGCGCACGAGCACGTTGATAGGGTCATTGTGTGGAATGCTCTGGAACATGCCCATGTTTGGGTCAAAGCCCACCTCCCGGGTGATCTCCTCAGACAGAGGCAACTTGTACATGCACATGGAGCCCTTGAATCTGCCCACGATCCTGTCGTCATCCAGGGCTGCTTCATCGTCGTCCCCTGCCTTCCCTCTGTACAGGTTGAAGGTGTGGAGCCAGTCCTCAAAGTTATCATACTCTGCCTCCAGCTCCTTGTTGTACACCTGGACAATACACACACACACACACAAACACGTGGAATGGTATCAGACACACTCTGAACGACAAGTTGTGTGTGTGTGTGTGTCCAGTGGAATCTCTAGTCCTACTGACCAGCAGCTCGTCCACTTTGGGTTTGCTGGAGTGTTTCTCTGTCTCCTCTCCTGCATGGTGGCTCTTCTTCTTCTCCTTGTTCCTGCTCTTGTCTCGGCTCTTCTCCTTCCCCTTGGAGCCTTTTACAGGGAGGTCATCAGGTTTGATATCTGATTGTGGGGTGAGTGGAAGGAGTGGAGGAGGGGAGTGGAGGGGGGCAGAGGGGTGAATAGGGAATTAATGGAGGAGGAGGAGGGGAGTGAGGTGGGGGGCAGGGGGTTGAATAGGGAATTAATGGATGAGGAGGAAGGGCGTGAGGTGGGGAGGGAGGTGTGAAGAGGGACGAATGGATGGACACGACACAACACCTCAGATGTCAATCAACATGAAAGTTGACATTTGACCCCTCTGGCCATCCATTGCCAGGACTACTGAATTCCATTACATCATGAGTGATTAAAATGGAAAATAATACCAACTACCAAAATAATGGAAACACTTGAGTAAATACATACAAAGTACAAAGTATATTGAAATTAATTAATAAATTAACATCCCATCATGCTTAAGGTCATGTATAAAAATGCTGGGCAGGCCATTATTTTGGCCATTATTTTTGCTTCCATGGCTATGGGATGACAGTGCCCCGATCCACAGGGCACTGAATGGTTAGCGTGAAAACATATGCCATGGCCGTCTGAGTCACCAGATCTGAACCCAATTGAAGACTTCTCGGAGATTCTGGAGTGGCGCCTTAGACAGCGTTACCCACCACCATCAACAAAACACCAATTATGGAATTTCTCTTGGAAGAGTTTCAGACAGAATCTATGCCAAGGTGCAGTGAAGCTGTTCTGGTGGATTGTGGTGGCCCCACACCCTATTAAGACACATTATTTTGGAACTTCCTTTATTTTGGCAGTTACCTGTATTTGTAATCACCTTACTTAAGTAAGTAAGTAAGTAAGTCTGTCTGTCTGTCTGTCTATTAGTTGGTTCCTCTGTCTGTCTGTCTGTCTGTCTGTCTGTCTGTCTGTCTGTCTGTCTGTCTGTCTGTCTGTCTGTCTGTCTGTCTGTCTGTCTGTCTGTCTGTCTGTCTGTCTGTCTGTCTGTCTGTCTGTCTGTCTGTCTGTCTGTCTGTCTGTCTGTCTGTCTGTTAGTTGGTTCCTCTGTCTGTCTGTCTGTCTGTCTGTCTGTCTGTCTGTCTGTCTGTCTGTCTGTCTGTCTGTCTGTCTGTTAGTTGGTTCCTCTGTCTGTCTGTCTGTCTGTCTGTCTGTCTGTCTGTCTGTCTGTCTGTCTGTCTGTCTGTCTGTCTGTCTGTCTGTCTGTCTGTCTGTCTGTCTCTCTGTCTCTCTGTCTCTCTGTTACCATATTATCCTTTTTTCTAATTCTGGGAGAATATCTTAATAGGAATTTGGTAAACAAGACATTTATATTTTTTCAAAGTTTTAGAATTTCATTTAAAATTGAGTTTGTGGTAATTAGTAGATGTATAGATGTATTAGATGTATCCACATAATTTATGGTTAAATCAGGGGATTAAGGGACAAAGGGATTGATTTGCTTTATAAGCATATAAGCAAATGTTGCATTCCTTAATGGTTCAGTTTATCAGCCAACTTTCATGGTAGTGCACGGCAGGGTTGGTCATGCTGGTGTGAGGGGTCGATGGGTATGATATGAGGTCATGTTTTCATTCCAATTTAGGTGGTGATGGATGAGGGGTAATTGGGTCGGAGGTGCTAGGGATGAATGATGAGAGTGAGGAGGATGTGTAATGCATACAATGCCTTCACATGCTATACTCTACTCTGGTGCCCTCTCCACCAGTCCGCAAGCAGGCAGAGATAGACACTCTGATCCTGTAGCTCATTCATCTCAAAAAGCACACATCAAACCCATACACTACTCCCATTCTCATCCACCAATCAGAGCTGGCCCAGAATCCTGTCATTCTGAGAGACATGTTAGCCAACAGATGCTCTGTGTTGACGGTCAGCACCAGCAGTGTTTACCTGCTCCCTCTGCTGCTATCTCCTGGTCCTCCCTCTCCTCTGCCTCGGCCAGAGCTGCCTCCTGAGCCCTGAGGATCTGGGAAAAACAACTACACATCAGGATTATCCCCACAAGACACACATGGAACTGACTTTATTCTAGAACACTCCAGTTGTCTTATTGGAACTACTCAAAACACTCTATTTCCAGAATACAACCATATTCCAACGAGACGGAACATAAAGCAATAGAATAGAATAGAATTGAACAGAATGGAATTGAACAGAATAGAATAGAATTGAATAGAATAGAATAGAATTTAACAGAATAGAATAGAATGGAATTGAACAGAATATAATAGAATTGAACAGAATAGAATAGAATTGAACAGAATAGAATATAAGAGAATAGAATTGAACAGAATAGAATAGAATAGAATTGAACAGAATAGAATAGAACAGAATAGAATTGAACAGAATAGAATAGAATTGAACAGAATAGAATAGAATTGAACAGAATATAATGGAATTGAACAGAATAGAATATAATTTTACAGAATAGAATAGAATAGAATTGAACAGAATAGAATAGAACAGAAGAGAATTGAACAGAATAGAATAGAATAGAATAGAATTGAACAGAATAGAATAGAACAGAATAGAATTGAACAGAATAGAATAGAATTGAACAGAATAGAATAGAATTGAACAGAATAGAATAGAATAGAATGGAATTGAACAGAATAGAATTGAACAGAACAGAATAGAATATAACAGAATCGATCTCTCACCTCCATCAGTGTCTCTATAGAAGCAAAATATTTGGACCACCAGTCCAGCATGCTCTCGTCTGTCTCATCGTCCTCCTCCACCTCTCCCTTCTTCTTCTTCTTCTTCTTCTTCTTCTTTTCTTCTTTCTCCTCGTTCTGCGGGTACAAGAGAGATCGTCTGATAAACTACGTGCTAACTGGCATAGTAGATAAATGTTACAGGTGTGCATTGATGTCTGTCCACATTGTGAAGCTCTTTCAAACGTTGGGGAACAGTTCCATACCAGGACTTACCACATCAACTTTAACAACTGCATCAGACGTCTACAGGGGGAGGGTCACACAAAACAGCACCAAATTACACACAAAATATATACATCTAAACAAAACAGGAATAGATTTTACACCACACACAGGACCAGAGGTAAAGCCATCAACCTCAATTTCAGTCCTTGAGGGCATCTCTACTTCTGTCCTTTTCATTCCAAAAATAGGAAATCAAAAGTGATAAACGTCAGAGACACGCGTGTAAAAGCTTACAGTGTCTAACTTGACCACCGTGTCCATCTTCCTGACTGAGGGGTCGGCATCCATGTTGACTGTGACATCACCTGCGGGGCGAGAGAGGGTGCGGGGTGGGGTGCGGGAGTAAGGGGAGCAGGGGCGAGATTGGGACCCCCCGTTGGTCAGGACCATGTAGCCATTCATCAGTCTAGCTGAAAGGGGTCAGGGGAGTGACCGAGGAGGAACAGGACACAACAAAGAAATGGAATGAGAGAGACAGAGAGAGAGAGAAAGAGAGAGAGAACAATAGAGAAAGCGAGAGCGAGAGAGATAGTGAGAGTGAGAGAGAGAGAGAGAGAGAGAGAGAGAGAGAGAGAGAGAGAGAGAGATAGAGAGAGAGAGAGAGAGAGAGATGGAGATAGAGAAAGCGAGAGCGAGAGAGATAGAGAGCGAGAGAGATAGAGAGCGAGAGAGAGCGAGAGCGATAGAGAGAGAGAGAGAGAGAGTGAGAGAGATGGAGAGCGAGAGAGAGCGAGAGCGAGAGAGAGCGAGAGCGAGAGAGAGAGAGAGAGAGAGAGTGAGAGTGAGAGATAAAGAAAGAGCGAGAGAGAGAGAAAGAGAGATAGAGAAAGAGAATACAGATTGGCCCAGAGAGTGGGAGAGAAGGAGAGCAGGAGTGGGAAAAAGCCAGGAAGCATCAAGGTGAGTAAAGCAATAGAAAATTCATATTCATATGCAGGTCTGAGTCAGTCTGAGAGGAAATCACAAACTGTTGAAAATAATTTTGAAGATTAGATTCTGATACTATACAGTATATCAACAAATGTATATACTCAAATAGTATAAATACATGGTTTGGATTCCCCAGATCAATACAAAAATGTAATCTCTTGTAATAGAAATAAGAAGTAGTATGAGTAGTGTGAGTAGGCCTACCTGCGCTGGTCCAGTTGTTGTGTGTCTTGTCTGGGGGGCTGTAGATGAACCGTCGCAGGCTGGTGACGGCATGGGAACCCACCAGGGTGTAGCGGCCAAACGCTCTGCAGTCCACCACCCGGACGTTCAGAGGAGGGTGAAGTAGCTCATTCTCTGGAAGGTCCTGATGGGGTCAGGGTTACCATAGAGAGTTAGGAAGTTGCCCTGGCCTATACGCAAGATCTAAGGTCAGTTTTAAACCAGCTTGAATCCATTCAATAAACGTCCCTTTTTCAGGACCCTGTCTTTCAAAGATAATTCGTAAAAATCGAAATAACTTCACAGATCTTCATTTTTAAAGGGTTTAAACACTGTTTCACATGCTTGTTCAATGAACCATAAACAATTATGGACATGCACCTGTAGAACGGTCGTTAAGACACTAACAGCTTACAGACCGTAGGCAATTAATGTCACAGTTATGAACAATTAGGACACTAAAGAGGTCTTTCTGCTGACTCTGAAAAACACCAAAAGAAAGATGGCCAGGGTCCCTGCTCATCTGCCTTAGTCATGCTGCAAGGAGGCATGAGGACTGCAGATGTGGCCAGGGCAATAAATTGCAATGTCCGTACTGTGAGACGCCGAAGACAGCGCTACAGGGAGACAGGATGGACAGCAGATCATCCTCACAGTGGCAGACCACATGTAACAACACCAGCACAGGATCGGTACAGGTGCAGGATGGCAACAACAACTGCCCAAGTTACACCAGGAACGCACAATCCCTCCATCAGTGCCCAGACTGTCTGCAATAGGCTGGGAGAGGCTGGACTGAGGGCTTGTAGGCCTGTTGTAAGGTCCTCACCACACATCACCGGCAACAACATTGCCTTTGGGCACAAACCCACTGTCGCTGGACCAGACAGGACTGGCAAAAAGGGCTCTTCACTGACAAGTCATGGTTTTGTCTCACCAGAGGTGATGGTCGGATTCGCGTTTATCGTCGAAGGAATGAGCGTTACACCGAGGCCTGCACTCTGGAACGGGATCGATTTGGAGGTGGAGGGTCCGTCATGGTCTGGGGCGGTGTGTCACAGCATCATCGGACTGAGCTTGTTGTCATTGCAGGCAATCTCAACACTGTGCGTTATAGGGAAGACATCCTCCTCCCTCATGTGGTACCCTTCCTGCAGGCTCATCCTGACATGACCCTCCAGCATGACAATGCCACCAGCCATACTGCTCGTTCTGTGCGTGATTTCCTGCAAGACAGGAATGTCAGTGTTCTGCCATGACCAGCGAAGAGCCCGGATCTCAATCTAATTGAGCACGTCTGGGACCAGTTGGATCGGACGGTGAGGGCTAGGGCCATTCTCACCAGAAATGTCTGGGAACTTGCAGGTGCCTTGGTGGAAGAGTGGGGTAACATCTCACAGCAAGAACTGGCAAATCTGGTGCAGTCCATGAGGAGGAGATGTACTGCAGTACTTAATGCAGCTGGTGGCCACACCAGATACTGACTGTTACTTTTGATTTTGACCCCCCCTTTGTTCAGGGACACATTATTCAATTTCTCTTAGTCTGTGGAACTTGTTCAGTTTATGTCTCAGTTGTTGAATCTTGTTATGTTCATACAAATATTTGCACATGTTAAGTTTGCTGAAAATAAACGCAGTTGACAGTGAGAGGACATTTAATTTTTGCTGCCTTTATGTACAGTATCTGCTGTCTTTCATTGTCTGAAAGACCATCGAGATTTGATCAGGTTCTACTCACCACCTCAAACCACTTGACGAGGGTGCTGAAGTTGGGGTTCTTCTTGTAGTTCTGAATGAGAGCAGACTGGACTCCTCTCCCTGCACACTCTATGTCCACCCTGGGTCTGTCCACCAGGGCCAAATTCACCCTCTTCAGGTCCCTCAGGCCCCAGAACAGAACCTGGACCACAACATATCAGACTGGATCAGACCATTTGATCTCTTCCTTGATCTCCCCTTACCTCCACCACCTGGACCTGTGTCCTCCACCTTCCAGTTTCTATCTTTGGGTTGTTTTCTCTCTTTCCTCTAGCTTGTAGTTGTATACCCTCTCTGAGTGCTGTTCCCTAGACATGGAGCGTTGTCTCACCTCTATGCGGTAGCGGCTGAGGATAGGTCGGATGCCCATGGGTACAGGGAGGATGGGTCCACGTTCTGAGTCTGTCGGACCATCGATGGGAGGAAGCTCTGCCCTCCCCCCTTGTCCAATCTACTCCAGGAAAAGAAGGGAGAGGAGGCAACAACCAATGTATACAACATACCGAGGAGATACAATTCAATGAAATTACAAACATCAGCTTCAGTATTCAGCAATAAAAGGACCTGAGATGTTTTGTTCTCCTAGATTTTAGTTTGGCTTTGTACTGGACTAGTTTTGCAGAGGTACAGAAGTTAGAGAGAGTAGTTACAGAGCAAGACACTGAATAGAGATGGATGAGTCAGAGAGGGAGAGAAGCACCTTTATAGATTAAAACACTCAGCAGAAGAAGGCTTAGACTGACCAGAGAGACCATAGAGAGACTGACCAGAGAGACCATAGAGAGACTGATGACAGAGACCATAGAGAGACTGACCAGATAGACCATAGAGTTAGACTGACCAGAGAGACCATAGAGAGACTGACCAGATAGACCATAGAGTTAAACTGACCAGAGAGACCATAGAGAGACTGACCAGAGAGACCATAGAGAGACTGACCAGAGAGACCATAGAGTTAGACTGACCAGAGAGACCATAGAGAGACTGACCAGAGAGACCATAGAGTTAGACTGACCAGAGAGACCATAGAGTTAGACTGACCAGAGAGACCATAGAGTTAGACTGACCAGAGAGACCATAGAGTTAGACTGACCAGAGAGACCATAGAGTTAGACTGACCAGAGAGACCATAGAGAGACTGACCAGAGAGACCATAGAGTTAGACTGACCAGAGAGACCATAGAGTTAGACTGACCAGAGAGACCATATAGTTAGACTGACCAGAGAGACCATAGAGTTAGACTGACCAGAGAGACCATAGAGTTAGACTGATGACAGAGACCATAGAGTTAGACTGACCAGAGAGACCATAGAGTTAGACTGATGACAGAGACCATAGAGTTAGACTGATGACAGAGACCATAGAGAGACTGACCAGAGAGACCATAGAGTTAGACTGATGACAGAGACCATAGAGTTAGACTGACCAGAGAGACCATAGAGTTAGACTGACCAGAGAGACCATAGAGTTAGACTGACCAGAGAGACCATAGAGTTAGACTAACCAGAGAGACCATAGAGTTAGACTGACCAGAGAGACTATAGAGTTAGACTGACCAGAGAGTGATCAGAGACAGAATAACCAAATGTAACAGTTTTGCTTCCGTCCCTCTCCTAGCCCCTACCTGGGCTCGAACCAGGGATCCTCTGCACACATCAGCAACTGCCTCCCACGAAGCATCATTACCTATCACTCCACAAAAGCCACGTCCCTTGCAGAGCAAGGGAAACAAATACTTCAAGGTCTCAGAGTGAGTGACATCACCAATTGAAACGCTATTAGTGCGCACCCCGCTAACTACCTAACCGTTTCACAGAGATGGACTGACCAGAGATAGCATAGAGTTGGACTGACCAGAGATAGCATAGAGTTGGACTGACCAGAGATAGCATAGAGTTAGACTGACCAGAGAGACCATAGAGTTAGACTGACCAGAGAGACTATAGAGTTAGACAGACCAGAGAGACCATAGAGTTAAACAGACCAGAGAGTGATCACAGAGGGAGGGACAGAAGAGTGAAAAGAGCACCTTAATCTGAGGAACAGCAAAGTCATGGACAGCAATCAGAGCCCTCCTGATCTCCTCATCGTCATAGGGAATCTGCAGGGTGGGGACAGGGTACAGGAGTATGTAAGGTGGAGGGCAGGAGGTAGGGGGTAGTTGGGCAGGGGTCCAGTGAAGGAAGGAGGGGGAAAGAGAAGGAGGGAGAGTCAAGGGACCACAGGGTGATAAAGAGAGGATGGAAAAAGGAGAGGAGAAGCATGGCGGAAGAAGGAGAGGAGAGGCATGGAGGAGGAAGAAGAGGAGAGGCATGGAGAAATAATAAGAGGAGAGGCATGGAGAAAGAAGAAGAGGAGAGGCATGGAGGAGGAAGAAGGGAGAGGCATGGAGGAAGAAAGAAAGGAGAGGCATGGAGGAGGAATTAGAGGAGGGGCATGGAGGAAGAAGGGGAGGAAAGGCATGGAAGAAGAAGGAGAGGAGGGGCATGGAAGAATAAGAGGAGGAGACGCATAGAAGAAGAAGAAGAAGAAGAAGAAGAAGAAGAAGAGGTGAGGCATGGAGGAATAAGGAAGAGAGGCATGGAGGAAGAAGAAGAGGAAAGGCATGGAGGAAGAAGGAGAGGAGAGGCATGGAGGAATAAGACGAGGAGAGGAATGGAAGAATAAGGGTAGGAGAAGCATGGAGGAAGAAGAGGAGGAGAGGCATGGTCGAAGAATAAGAGGAGGCATGGAGGAAGAAGGAAGAGAGGCATGGAGGAAGAAGAAGAGGAGAGGCATGGAGGAAGGAAAGGTATGGAGGAATAAGATGAGGAGAGGCATGGAGGAATAAGGGGAGGAGAAGCATGGAGAAAGAAGAGGAGGAGAGGCATGGAGGAAGAAGAAGAGGAGAGGCATGGAGGGATAAGGGAGTAGAGGCATGGAAGAAGAGGAGGAGAGGCATGGAAGAAGAAGAGGAGAGGCATGGAGGAAGAAGAAGAGGAGAGGCATGGAGGAAGAAGGAGAGAAGAGGTATTGAGGAAGAAGAGGAGGAGAGGCATGGAGCAGGAAGAAGAGGAGAGGCATGGAGGAATAAGGGGAGGAGAAGCATGGAGGAAGAAGAGGAATAGAGGCATGGAGGAAGAAGAAGAGGAGAGGAATGGAAGAAGAAGGAAGAAGGAAGAAGGAAGAGAGGCATGGAGGAAGAAGAAGAGGAGAGGCATGGAGGAAGGAGAGGAAAGGCATGGAGGAATAAGATGAGGAGGCATGGAGGAAGAAGGAGAGAAGAGGCATGGAGGAAGAAGAGGAGGAGAGGCATGGAGGAAGAAGAAGAGGAGAGGAATGGAGGAAGAAGAAGAGGAGAGGCATGGAGGAAGAAGGGGAGGAGAGGCATGAGGGAAGAAGAAGAGGAGAGGCATGGAGGAAGAAGGGGAGGAGAGGCATGGAGGAAGAAGAAGAGGAGAGGCATTGTGGAAGAAGAAGAGGAGAGGCATGGAGGAAGAAGGAGAGGAGAGGCATGGAGGAAGAAGGAGAGGCTTGGAGGAAGAAGAGGAGGAGTGGCATGAAGGAAGAGGGAGAGGAGAGGCATGGAGGAAGAAAGAGAAAAGAGGCATGGAGGGAGAAGAGGAGGAGTCATGGAGGAAGAAGGAGAGGAGAGGCATGGGGGAAGAAGAAGAGGAGAGGCATGGAGGATGAAGAAAATTGTGGACGTACAATTAAAATGAAATGGAAATTAATAACAGACAGATGAAGAGAAGGAAAGGCAGAGAGAGAGGGAAAGAGAGACCCTTCTTTTCTAGATTTGCTGAGGAATCAGCTCGTCACCGTGCTCCGTGCACAGCTGCAGTTGCATATTCCATGCATTTGGTAAATCTGTTGTCATTCTCCATGTGATCCATTTGTCTAATAACTTCTTGTGCGTCGGTGTGTATTTTTTAACTCTTTCCATGCATGCCAATGGCATGCTCTTAGTGTGTTCCTGGCATGTTATTTAGTTCCTAGTGTGTGTGTGTGTGTGTGTGTGTGTGTGCGTGCGAGCATGTGTGCGTATTTCCTGGTGTGCATGTGTTCCTCGTGTGTATATGTGCATATGTGTATGTTTCTGATGTGTGTGTGTGTACTTGCAGTGTGCACACGTGTCTATGTGCGCGAGTGTGTGTGATCAGCTGACCTGCAGCAGCTCAAAGGCAGCCAGTAGGTCACCGGCGGTAGAGTTACCACGGTAGATCTGGTAGTACTCTAGCTGTGGGGGGAACCTCGGAGGGCCGTAGTGCTCGTCACACATCTTAGTGATGGGCTTAGCAAATGTCCGACCAATGAACTCTGCCTTGCCCTGGACGCCACAGAGACAACCGTAGAAAGAAAACCAAAATTAGAAACCAGTTTATGGGGTGTACTTCTTGTTATGGCCACTGGGGGACAGTGTAAGCACAGACATAATACTGAAAATGGTGTATAAAGTGGGGACTATTCAGAGAACATGCTAGCTACCATAAGGCTAACAGAATTTGAAAGGTCCTACCAGGGGTCATATCTCTATTGGTTCCATCAGTTTATGAGAAGCATGCATGACTGGTAGAGTTACCACTTCAACCAAACAACTTCAACCAATCAACTACTGTTTCAGCTATCAAACACTACTGGAGGAATGCAAGAGGACCATGCTTATGGCTACGTCATGGACAGATGGCAAACCTAGTTTGGGAATGCCCTGTAAAATAGCCTGTCCTGCCTCTTGCATGACTTGGCTAACTAGCTACGTTGCTACGCAAACAGAAGCTCAAAGCAGGATTCCCTACTTCTGGCTTTCACACTCTACTTAACCCCAACAGCATCATCCACAATATGAGCAGGAACAGGAGAAACATGGTAAATTAAGACAGTAACAGATACACAGTAAGGACATGTGGACAAACACAAAGTGTTTGGATCACAGACAGGGACGGACTGGGACCAGAAATCAGCCCTGGCATTTCTATCACACCGGCCCATTTTCCCTTGAGGCCCTCACACCGGCCCATGTTTTCCTTGATGCCCCCATTATCAGCCAAATAATAATCATTTGGTGAAAAGAAACCTGAGATAGACATGGACCAGCCCAACTGGCATTTGCCAAAAATGGCCAGTCCAGTTTCACAGTACTTTGTATCCTCGTATCCTTTGAATCCCACAATAGTTTCACTAAGGATCTCACTCTCACTCTCTCTTTCTCTCACTCTCTCACTCTCTCTGACTCTCTCTCTCACGTTCCCACTCTCACTCTCTCTCACTCTCTCTCACTCTCTCACTCTCACTCTCTCACTCTCACTCTCACTCTCACTCTCACTCTCACTCTCACTCTCACTCTCTCTCTCCGTCAGGTCGTACCACAGTGTCCTGGTCGTAGACCTCTACCACAATGATAGGCGGGTCGTCTCGTAGCTCGCCGGCCTCTCCGAACAGCTCAACATCCTCAAACACCAGCAGCTGATCCCACGTAGGGCACAGAGTCTCACTCAGGACCTAAAACACACGGACACACATTAACAGAAACACAAGCACGTATGCAGGCACACACACACACATTAACAAACACACACACACACGCGAGGCTTACTAGGCCCATGTAGAGCAGAGACTGACTCAGAACACACATACGCATATGCACAAAAACACACACACTGACACACACACAAACACACACTCATACACACACACACACATGCACACACACACACCCTCTATCTTACCTCAGTGACCTGGCTATGTGTGGAGAAGAATACCCTGGCAAAGGGGTCTGACAAGCCACTGCTGTCTGCAGCAAACAGACTCCTGGCCTGGTACATGTGAGCCCTCAGCTGGAATACCTGCTTCACTGCAGAGCCGAGAGAGAACACAGAGATGAGACAACACTCAGATACACAGCAGAGCAGACAGAGGACACAGAGATGAGACAACACTCAGATACACAGCAGAGCAGAGAGAGAACACAGAGATGAGACAACACACAGATACACAGCAGAGCCGAGAGAGAACACAGAGATGAGACAACACTCAGATACACAGCAGAGCAGACAGAGGACACAGAGATGAGACAACACTCAGATACACAGCAGAGCAGAGAGAGAACACAGAGATGAGACAACACTCAGATACACAGGAGAGCAGAGGGAGGACATAGAGATTAGACAACACTCAGATACACAGGAGAGCAGAGGGAGGACATAGAGATTAGACAACACTCAGATACACAGCAGAGCAGAGAGAGGACACAGAGATGCACAGGTGTGAGCCATCACACTTGAGTACGTGCTTCAATAAATGGGACTAGGTAATGGAGTGTGTAAATACAAAATGTAGCTATCTTATAAAGCAGCTGCTCACTCACCATAGCAACAGTATATAGAGGTTACAGACTGTAGACAGACTTAATGTTGTAGACCAGACTGATAGGGGGTACAGACTGTAGACAGACTTACTGTTATAGACCAGACTTACTGTTATAAACCAGACTGAAGGGGGGTACAGACTGTAGACAGACTTAATGTTGTAGACCAGACTGATAGGGGGTACAGACTGAGACAGACTTACTGTTATAGACCAGACTTACTGTTATAAACCAGACTGAAGGGGGGTACAGACTGTAGACAGACTTAATGTTGTAGACCAGACTGATAGGGGGTACAGACTGTAGACAGATTTACTGTTATAGACCAGACTTACTGTTATAAACCAGACTGACAGGGGGGTACAGACTGTAGACAGACTTAATGTTGTAGACCAGACTGATAGGGGGTACAAACTGTAGACAGACTTACTGTTATAGACCAGACTTACTGTTATAAACCAGACTGAAGGGGGGTACAGACTGTAGACAGAATTACTGTTGTAAACCAGACTGACGGGGGGTACAGACTGTAGACAGACTTACTGTTATGGACCAAAACACCTTCTTACCAGGCAGCTGAAGGACACAAACGTTACAGTAACGTTATAGATGTATATAACTGTATTCAGCCTGAGAAAGATGTTAATCTTAGCGTGGGATCTAAAGACACAAGGCCACAGACCTACAACAGCAACACTAAGGTAAATGGACATTCAATAGTTTGTTAGGGTTATAAACTTACTGTTGTAAACCAGACTGACGGGGGGTACAGACTGTAGACAGACTTACTGTTGTAAACCAGACTGACGGGGGGTACAGACTGTAGACAGACTTACTGTTGTAAACCAGACTGACGGGGGGTACAGACTGTAGACAGACTTACTGTTGTAAACCAGACTGACGGGGGGTACAGACTGTAGACAGACTTACTGTTGTAAACCAGACTGACGGGGGGTACAGACTGTAGACAGACTTACTGTTGTAAACCAGACTGACGGGGGGTACAGACTGTAGACAGACTTACTGTTGTAAACCAGACTGACGGGGGGTACAGACTGTAGACAGACTTACTGTTGTAAACCAGACTGACGGGGGGTACAGACTGTAGACAGACTTACTGTTGTAAACCAGACTGATGGGGGGTACAGACTGTAGACAGACTTACTGTTGTAAACCAGACTGTACAGACTGTAGACAGACTTACTGTTGTAAACCAGACTGACGGGGGGTACAGACTGTAGACAGACTTACTGTTGTAAAGCAGACTGACGGGGGGTACAGACTGTAGACAGACTTACTGTTGTAAACCAGACTGACGGGGGGTACAGACTGTAGACAGACTTACTGTTGTAAACCAGACTGACGGGGGGTACAGACTGTAGATAGACTTACTGTTGTAAACCAGACTGACGGGGGGTACAGACTGTAGACAGACTTACTGTTGTAAACCAGACTGACGGGGGGTACAGACTGTAGACAGGGGCTTGTCCTGGGAGCCTTGTTCTCTTCAAAGCCGTTGGGCAGGCCAGACAGGAAGTCCTTCCTCTGTTTGTTGAGACCCAGCCACAGGTATATCTCCATCTTAGCCTGCACTGTCCAACCCGCTGGACCAAACCCCTTCTTACCAGGCAGCTGATGGACACAAACGTTACAGTAACGTTATAGATGTATATAACTTTATTCAGCCTTAGAAAGATGTTAATCTTAGCGTGGGATCTAAAGACACAAGGCCACAGACCTACAACAGCAACACTAAGGTAAATGGACATTCAATAGTTTGTTAGGGTTATAAAACAAAACAATGAGGGTAGGAAGAAGTGGAGGTCAGAGAGAGTCGAGAAGGTTCAAGTCACGTACCCTGAGGAAGACAGCTTTGACCTTGCCACAGTCCCTGCCTGTCTCCTCGTCTACGATGGAGTAGAGGATGTCTTTAGAGGGGATGCGGGCGTAGGCGATACGCTTGTTGTTACTCATCATCCATACAAACACGTCTGGGATACTGTGCTGGGGCTGGAGGGCACAGAGGATATAGCTTCAACGTTTTATTGACACCCACATAGCAGTCAATACAGGCTGAAATTCACGTGCATAACATAAAGGATATTGATAAACACAAGAATGCACACCCTTGTAACGGTGAATTACATTTTATGAGTGTACAGTTTATTGTTGCACAGTGGTACTCTTTACTGTACATAGTGATTGGTTCTGATTATGCTAGCGTTTTATAATGGAGAGCTAAGATCCACTGTGGGGAGGTTGCCTGTGCTCTCTCTATAAGGCCTGAATTGCTCTGTCAATGCAACTAGAATGTGTTATAAACAAAGTTGAGTGTAACAGAATCTGTACCTCGTCGGCAAGGAAACGGAGCCTGTGCAGGAAGTTTTGAACCATCTTCAGTTTGTCTCTAACCGTGTTCCTCTTCACCTGGGAGCGAATCAGCTTGGCCTGCTGCCCCATGCTCTCCTACAGAGAAGGATATGACATCATAAACATTCCCACGCTCTGCTACACGAGGATAGATTCATAACCATAACAACTCTCTCCATCACTCTCTCAGAGCAGCCCTGTACCATTTCTCTCATGCAGGACTTGAGTCTCTCTTTGTCCAGTTTAGTTCTGCCTGCCTGGTTCTGGTCCTTGTTGGCCAAAGTGACGAAACGACTGAAAGTAAAGACACAGAGACACTTACAGACTGTGTCTCTGGCTATGGAAGTCCAGTCACTGTATCAACAGAAGTGATTATGGCTGTGGTATCAGTAATGTTAGCTCACTTGCAGCCAGTGCTGAGTTCCTCCAGAACCCCTCGGAGTCTGCGCTCTGGATAGGCCTTCTCTGTCTTAATGACCTCCTGCACGTCATTCAGACCCTCCTCCTGTAGGACACAACCCACAAACACAAACAAGTGTATCAGATCCAGAAATGATTTGCGTTTATTGGGGTTAATCTAATTATTATCCGGGTTAGGGAGGGTTTGGCCTGTAGGGATATCCTTGTCTCATCGCGCACCAGCGACTCCTGTGGCGGGCCGGGCGCAGTGCGCGCTAACCAAGGTTGCCAGGTGCACGGTGTTTCCTCCGACACATTGGTGCGGCTGGCTTCCGGGTTGGATGTGCACTGTGTTAAGAAGCAGTGCGGCTTGGTTGGGTTGTGTATCAGAGGACACATGACTTTCAACCTTCGTCTCTCCCGAGCCCGTACGGGAGTTGTAGCGATGAGACAAGATAGTAGCTACTAACAATTGGATACCATGAAATTGGGGGGAAAAAATTATTCCATTTTTTTTTAATCTAATTATTATCCTGCTGGTGCACATTCAACATGAATAGTTACTGACCATTTTGTCAGCGATCTTGTCCATGATGTTTGAGTTGTAGAGTCGTCTCCTCTGGTCCTGCCACCAGCTCTTGATATAGATACATGGCTTCTTCTCAAAGTAGGGCAAGTGGAAGTAGTTCCTGAGGTTGGCACAAAAAAAAGGTGTATAATCGATGTGATGAGTGTTGACATTATCAGAGTCCCTCAGAGAATAAGACCAATGGTTGCAGATTTCTTTCATATTTCAATTTTTTCAATATGCAATATGCTTTGCACCATGCTATTCTTTTATCGCCATTATTTTATGTTAGAGCACTTTGTGACACATATCTGTATAGGCTACATTGTGATCTATGAATATGGAAGAGCTAGAGCAAAACAATATTTCTAGCCAGAACCCCAGCTTTAGACGTGACCCAGGAGGAACTGACAAACTTGACCCACCACCCCTGATCCTGACCCTCTGACCTGTCTGTGATGACAGGTTTCATGGGAGGGGTGGAGGACACAGACACCAGGTCCCCATCATCATCCGCCTCATCCTCACTGGAGTTCTGCTGGATCAGCTCTGACTCTTCCTCATCACTCTCTCCTCCTCCTCCTCCCTCTTTCTTCTTCTTCTTCTTAGCTGCGGTGGGCTTGCTCACTCCGTCTATCTGGTTGCCGTAGTTACCTGGGGGAAGGAAATGTGAAAAGTAGCGACAATAGTAGAATTGTATCGTTGTGTTTTTGTTTGCGATCTTTACATGCCAAACACATAAATCATTGAGTACCTTTTGTGTCCAATACTAATAATAATTGAGTCTGTTAAGATATTACTGTATACCCCCCAAGTATATTACTTACCTATTGTGACCTCGAAACTGATTGGCTTATCGCCGATCTTCCTGTCAATCATGGTGGCCTCCAGGAAGGAACCAAATAGGAAGAATTCCTCTATTTTCCCTGTGGCACTCTGAACGACAGAATAAAGAAGACAAGATTAACAACAGAATACAGATAAGCGGTAGAACCAAACCCGCTTTAATTACAATTTCTCAAACACACAGAATGCAGAATAAACAAATACAGTCCCATTCACCAACATACAGGTTTTTCTTTTTAATCATAAACAATTATCCTAAACAAAAAATATAAACGAAACAAAAGCCAAAATAACAGATCCCAGAAATACGCACAAAAAGCTTATTAGTTTATATTCCTGCTAGTGAGCATTTCTCATTTGCCAAGTAAATCTATCCACCTGACAGGTGGGGCAAATCAAGAAGCTGATTAAACAGAATTATCATTACACATGTGCACCTTGTGCTGGGGGGCAATAAAAGGCAACAAAACACAACACAATGCAACAGATGTCCCAAGTTTTGAGGGAGCGTGCAATTGGCATGATGACTGCAGGAATGTCCACCAGAGCTTTTGCCAGATAATTAAATGTTCATTTCTACCAATGTTTTTTTAGAGAATTTGGCATTATGTCCAACCGGCCTCACAACTGCATACCAGCCCAGGGCCACCACATCCGGCTTCTTCACCTGCAGGATCTTCTGAGACCAGCCACTTGGACAGCTGATGAAACTGTGGGTTTGCACAACCGAAGAATTTCTACACAAACTGTCAGAAACCAGCTTAGGGAAGGTCATTTGAGTGCTCGTTGTCCTCACCAGGGTCTTAACCTAACTGTAGTTCGGCGTCGTAACCGACTTCAGTGTGCAAATGTTCAAATTCGAAGGCCACTGGCACGCTGGAGAAGTGGCTCTTCACGGTTGAATCCCAGATGGCAGACAGCATGTATTGCGTTATGTGGGCGAGCGGCTTCCTGAAATCTACATTGTGAACAGGGTGCCCCGTGGTGGTGGTGTGGTTATGGTATGGGCAGGCATAAGCTATGGACAAAAAAATTACATTTTATCAACGGCAATTTGAATGCCGTGACGAGATCCTGCAATTCATCCACCGCCATCACCTCATGTTTCAGCATTATACTGTCACAAGGATCTGTACACAACTTGTGGAAGCTGAATGTCCCAGTTCTTCCATGGTCTGCATACTCACCAGACATGTCACCCATTGAGCAGGTTTGGGAATGCTCTGGATCGACGTGTACGACATTATGTTCCAGTTCCCACCAATATCCAGCAACTTTTTACTACCATAGGAGAGGAGCAGGGACAACATCACACAGGCCATAATCACCAGCCTGATCAACTCAATACGAAGGAGATGTGTCATGCTGCATGAGGTAAATTGTGGTCACACCAGATACTGACTGGTTTTCTGATCCACGCCTGTAAGGTATTTGTGACCAACAGATGCATATCTGTATTCCCAGTCATGTAAAATCCATAGATTAGGGCCTAATTTATTTCCTTCAATTGACTGATTTCCTTATATGAACTGTAACTCAGTAAAATCTTTGTAATTGTTGCATTTATATTTTGGTTCAGTGTATCTTTTCAAGTCAGTGTTGATTAAGATGATGTTTAAGATGTTGAGCAGGTTAGGGTTGGCCTCTTTAAAGTCTCTCTGTCTCTCTGTCTCTCCGTCTCTCTGTCTCGCTATACCTGCCCCTGCCACATAGTCAAACTGATACCAATACCAACTGCACACAGGGGAGATATTAGGGAGGCATTAGCTAAACAAAGAGACAGCAAGGGGATAGTTGGCTACTTAGGCAGGGGTAACAAAGCTGATGCTATTGATTTTCCTAACAGCCAGTTAATATCTTTAAGGTCTTTTATAATGTCAATATAACATAATATAACTGTGAGGATTGACGCTGGAGACGAGAAGCAGGTACAGGGAGAACATTTAATAAACAACGGACATGAAACAGAACAGGAACAGCGTCATTACAGGGGATAAATAAGACATCAATGCTGACACAGGGAACAAACTGAGGGGCAGACAGATATAGAGGGGGTAATCAACAAAGTAATGGAGTCCAGGTGAGTCCAATATTGTGCAGCTGCGCGTAATGATGGTGACACGTGCAGGAGCAGGCGTGACAGCGACGACAATTTAACATCAGAATGGAAATATCTAACCTATGACTATTTATGGGGATGTCAGGAGGTCATAGGCAGGGTCACAGGGCAAAGCTGAACGTGTAGGGGGTAGGCGAGTTGTTTTCTTTGTTTGCTGAAATCCCAAAATTTTTATAAAACGTTAAACAAATACAACCACCGACTGTTTCCTTGTATCGACTGACAGCGACTCGATGTAGTCGGAGGTACACTCCACCCACAGTGGAGTTGAGAAACCCAGCTAGCGTAGGAGTTATGTTGGATTAGGGGACAATCAATAGTTTGGCAGTTTGCTTTCTTCCAATGTCCTATTGCCTCATAGGGGGTGGGAAGGACCATGAAATTGCTTCTTCCAATTACTGATAAAGAACTGTTAAGGCTCCATGGATTAATGAGGAATTGAAAAACTATGGTTGAAAGAGATGGGGGAAAAAGTCTGGCTGCACATCTGACTGGCTGGCTTACTGCAAATTGAGAATTTATGTGAGTAAACTCAACAAAAAAAGAAGAAGAAACTATTATGAAGACAAGATCAATGATATAAAGAATGATGGAAGAAAACCTTGAATGAAATTATGGGCAGAAAAACGAATTCATCTCCATCTTTCATCGAATCACATGGATTATTCATCATAAAACCATTTGATGTTGCCAATTAATGCAATGATTACTTCAAGTGGGCAAATTTAGGAAGGAAATGCCAACAACGAACAGTGAGCCATCGTATTCATGCATAAAAAAATGTAAAACGAAAGAAAAGCATTGTAGTAAGTTTTAATTTTGCAAACTTAGTGTGAGAGAAATTATTGTTGTCAATCAATAATGACAAACCTCCTGCCATAGACAACTTAGAAGGAAAGCTACTGAGGATGGTAGCTGACTCTATGGCCACTCCTATCTGTCATATCTTTAATCTGAGCCTAGAGGAAGGTGTTTGTCCTCGGGCCTGGAGGGAAGCCAAAGTCATTACGCTACTGTCACGAATCCCGCCGAAGATGTTGCCTCTTCCTGTTCGGGCGGCGCTCGTCGGTCGTCGTCGCCGGCCTACTTGCTGCCACCGATCTCCTTTTCTGTTTCAGTTTGTTTAGTCTGATTAGTTTCACCTGTTTCTTGTTTGGGTTTTGTTTTGGGCTATTTAAACCCGGTAGGCCCGCCGGCTTTTGTGCGGGCTTGTTTTTCTGTTCATGGTGTGTGGATTATTGTGGATTCCGTTTTTCCGGACAGTTTGGTCCTGTTTGTTGGACTGGGTATTTATGCGCCCTTGTGTTTGACCGTTACTCTGTTCTTGGAATAAAGATCCACGTTTTGAACTACCCTGCTCTCTGCGCCTGACTCCGCCACCCACTACTCCTAGAAGCCATTACAGCTACCCAAGTGTCCTTTACTGGTTCTTTACTGGTTCTAACAAAAACATTGTTTTTGACCAAATACAATGCTATTTCTCTGTAAACAAATTGACAAAAGAGTATTAGCATGCTTAAAGAGAAGGGCACTCAACATGCACTGCACTGACACAAATGACTGATGATTGGTTGAAAGAAATTGATAATCCAAAGATTGTGGGAGCTATACTGTTAGATTTCATTGCAGCCTTTGATACGCTTTTCGACCTCTGCCATATCGTGGATTTAGAGCTACAGTTGAAGTCAGAAGTTTACATACAATTAGGTTGGAGTCATTAAAACTCGTTTTCAACCACTCCACAAATGTATTGTTAACAAACTATAGTTTTGGCAAGTTGGTTAGGACATCTACATTGTGCATGACACTAGTAATTTTTCCAACAATTGTTTACAGACAGATTATTTCACTTACAGTTCACTGTATCACAATTCCAGGCTAATTGACATAATTTGAGCCAATTGTAGGTGTACATTTGGGTGTATTTCAAGGCCTACCTTCAAACTCAGTGCCTCTTTGCTTGACATCATGAAAATAAAAAAAAATCAGCCAAGACCTCAGATTTTTTTTTGTAGAACTCCACAAGTCTGGTTCATCCTTGGAAGCAATTTCCAAACACCTGAAGGTACCACGTTCATCTGTACAAACAATAGTACACAAGTATAAACACCATGGGACCACGCAGCCGTCATACCGCTCAGGAAGGAGACGCGTTCTGTCTCCTAGAGATGAACGTACTTTGGTGCGAAAAGTGCAAGTCAACCCCGAACAACAGCAAAGGACCTTATGAAGATGCTGGAGGAAACAGGTACAAAAGTGTCTATATCCACAGTAAAATGAGTCCTATATTAACAAAACCTGAAAGGCCGCTCAGCAAGGAAGAAGCCACTGCTCCAAAACCTCCATAATAAAACCAGACTACGGTTTGCAACTGCACATGGGGACAAAGATCGTACTTTTCGGAGAAATGTCCTCTGGTCTGATGAAACAAAATAGAACTGTTTGGCCATAATGACCATTGTTATGTTTGGAGGAAAAAGGGGGAGGCTTGCAAGCCGAAGAACATCATCCCAACCGTGAAGCACGGGGGTGGTGGCATCATGTCGTGGGGGTGCTTTGCTGCAGGAGGGACTGGTGCACTTCACAAAATAGATGGCATCATGAGGCAGGAACATTATGTGGATATATTGAAGCAACATCTCAAAACATCAGTCAGGAAGTTAAAACTTGGTCGCAAACGGGTCTTCCAAATGGACAATGACCCCAAGCATACTTCCAAAGTTGTGGCAAAATGGCTTAAGGATAACAAAGTCAAGGTATTGTAGTGGCCATCCTTGATCTCAATCCTTGACCTCAATCCTATAGAACATTTGTGGGCAGAATGGAAAAAGTTGGTGCGAGCAAAGAGGCCTACAAACCTGACTCAGGCCGAAATTCACCCAACTTATTGTGGGAAGCTTGTGGAAGGCTACCCGAAATGTTTGACCCAAGTTAAACAATTTAAAGGTAATGCTACCAAATACTAATTGAGTGCATGTAAACTTCTGACCCACTGGGAATGTGATTAAATAAATACAAGCTGAAATAAATCATTCTCTCTACTATTTTTCTGACATTTCACATTCTTAAAATAAAGTGGGGATCCTAACTGACCTAAGACAGGGAATATTTACTGGGATTAAATGTCAGGAATAGTGAAAAACTGAGGTGTATGTAAACTTCCGACTTCAACTGTATCTATCTAATAGAACTCAGAGGGTTTTATTTAATGGAAGCTTCTCTAATGTCAAACATGTAGGGTGTGTTGTACCACAGGGCAGCTCTCTAGGCCCGTAACTCTTTTCTATTTTAACCAATGACCTGACACTGACATTTAACAAAGCCTGTGTTTCCGTGTATGCTGAGGATTCAACCATAGGGTTAGTGATTAATTTGATCTATATTTCTGCTTTTTGTGACTCCTATCTTTGGCTGTTTTACATTCTCCCAACCAATTGTGCCATTTGTTAGTTTTTTGCGTTTTGTGTAACTTATTTTTTAACTTATTTTGTACATAATGTTGATGCTAATAATAACTTCTGGACATCGGAACAGTGATTACTCACCGCAGACTGGAATAAACTTTTTTCTTTAACGAGTCCGACAAGGAGGATATACTGCTTTCACTGGAACAGGCCCAGATCCCCGTAATTTGCTTGAGGAAAAGACCGCAGATCGAGCTGCCTTCTGAGAATCCGCAGGCAAGCAAGTAAACTCCCACTGCCATCCATTCTTCTTGCTAACGCGCAATCATTGGAAAATAAAATTGATGACCTACGATTAAGATTATCCTACCAATGGGACATGAAAAAATTGTAATATCTTATGTTTCACCGAGACGTGGCTGAACGACAATACCAATAATATAGAGCTGGCGGGATTTTCCATGCACCGGCTGAACAGAGAAGCTACGTCTGGTAAGACGAGGGCTGGGAGTGTGTGTCTATCTGTCAATAAATGCCTTTTATGCTCACTTCGAGGCAAGTAACACTGAAGCATGCACAAGAACACCAGTTGTTCTGGATGACTGTGTGATAATGCTCTCGGTAGCCGATGTGAACGAAACTTTTAAACAGGTCAACATTCACAAAGCCGCTGGGCCAGATGGATTACCAGGACGTGGACTCAAAGCATGCGCGGACCAACAGTCAAGTGTCTTCACTGACATTTTCAACCTCTCCCTGACCTGTAATACCTACATGTTTCAAGCAAACCACCATAGTCCCTGTGCCCAATTAAGCGAAGGTAACCTGCCTAAATGATTACCGCCCTGTAGCACTCACGTTGGTAGCCATGAAGTGCTTTGAAAGGCCGGCCATGGCTCACATCAACACCATCCTCCCGGACACCGGGGTAACCCACCCTTATTATTGAGCAGCTGGACCTGCCTGTGATCTGAGAGGTAGGGGACACGGGTGGATACAAGATCTCAGACAGAGGTAGGCTTGGACAATCTATCAATAAGTGATGAAATTATAAAGAAAAAATAAAAATGAATCAGAGAGTTTGGATCAACCCTGCTCCTTAGTAGATTTTTGGGTTGAATAATCCTTGTGAGAATCAAGGACAGTGGATATTGCATACCATATTAAAATTGGCAGTATATATGGGCAAGAGCACAACTTAAGTTTACAAATATTCTAACTTTGTTTCACACCGCATTTAAACAATCGCTAAAGCGTGTAGATTTAGGGGTTCTGTGTTGATACAATATGTAAGGTAGTGTATTTGTTACTGGCGTAAAAAGACGAAGAAACTCGTATGCTAAACATCACCACATTAGTAAACTATGTGGTAAGGCATTAAATGGTAAAGTACAACCGGCAAAACAAGAGATAACATATTTGGGGGTTTCGAGAACAATGTGACTCAGGAAAACCCTAGGAGTTTTAATCTCACGAGACACTTCAATTTGTTTTATTTTAAAATAGATTTATTGAATTGACGAAAGGGAGGGAGAGATAACAGAGTAATTAAAGTGGTATCCCTGTGTGAACAGAAGTTTAAATGAGTTCACCTGGTAACATAAGAGGTAGAGTACAGTAGATATTCTAGAGGGAAGAGGAAGAGATGTAGACTAGTGAAGGTAACAAAGGAAAGTAAGTCAATTTGCAGGTAAGGATTTTGAATTGGAATTGTTTGGATTGATTAAGAATTGGCTTATGTATTTTCTACATTTGGGGCATTACAAGTTCATCTTAAAAATCATATGTTTAATGAGTGTGAAGCAGTGGTTAGTGTTAAAAAATAGTCATATTGATTAGGTAGATTGATGTAAACCTAATGAGTGTTGACAGTATGTGAATGGTAAAGTATGTAATATGTTTTTTTGATAGCATTCTAATGATTCAATATTTTAGTAATTTGAAATGATGAGGTTTCAATAGCAGGTTAAATGATGAATAGAGGGATTGGGCCTTGAGATTGTACAAAAGATTAGCTGTGGTTGAAAGTGAGCAGGCAGTGGGACATTTGAAGTAGAGGTCTGAGAAACATTCTTTACAGTTTCTGATTATTGTTGCTTGGTTTTATAGTTAGATAACACCAGTGAATTTGAGCAGGAAGTTAATGTATTCTAAAATTAGAATATATTTCCATTGCGGGGAACAGTGCTTAAAATTAAAGTAGATCCGATTTTTAAAAGTTTCTACATGTTAAACAACAGGTTTATATTTTTACTAAATTAATGCAACAGGTTGCAATGTTCAGATTACCGGTAAGGGGTTATGGTTTTGTTTATTTTAGACAGTGTCGATTCCACATAATGAAACACTGTATTAGGGCTCCCGAGTGGCGTAGTTGTCTAACGCACTGCATCTCAGTGCAAGAGGTGGCCTGGTTCAAATCCAGGCTGAATCACATCTGGCCATGATTGAGAGTCCAATGGGTTGGCAGGTAACTTACATTGGTCTAGTAATGACACCAGGATAATTTGACATGGTTATAGAAAAGAGAGACCTGTGGCACAGGATGGCAACAACAACTGACTGAGTTACAGCAGGAATGCACAATCCCTCCATCAGTGCTCAGACTGTCTGCAAGAGGCTGAACTGAGGGATTGTAGGCCTGTTGTAAGGCAGGTCCTCACCAGACATCACCGGCAACAACGTCGCCTATGGGCACAAATCCACCTTTGCTGGACCAGACAGGTTTTGTCTCAACAGGGGTGATGGTTGGATTCACATTTGTCGTTGAAGGAATGAGCATTGCACCGAGGCCTGTAGTCTGGAGCGGGATCAATTTGGAGGTGGAGGGTCCATGATCTGGGACAATGTGTCACAGCATCATCGGACTGAGCTTGTTGTCATTGCAGGCAATCTCAACACTGTGCGTTACAGAGAAGACATCCTCCTCCCTCATGTGGTACCCTTCCTGCAGACTCATCCTGACATGACCCTCCAGCATGACAATGCCACCAGCCATACTGCTCGTTCTGTGAGTGATTTCCTGCAAGACAGGAATGTCAGTGTTCTGCCATGGCCAGCGAAGAGCCCGGATCTCAATCCCATTGAGCAGGTCTGGAACCTGTTGGATCGGAGGGTGAGGACTAGGGCCATTCCCCCCAGAAATGTCTGGGAACTTGCAGGTGCCTTGGTGGAAGAGTGGGGTAACATCTCACAGCAAGAACTGGCAAATCTGGTGCAGTCCATGAGGAGGAGATACACTGAAGTACTTAACTTCTTGGTGACATGGGGCAGTATTGAGTAGCTTGGATGAATAAGGTGCCCAGAGTAAACTGCCTGCTACTCTGTCCCAGATGATAATATATGCATATTATTAGTAGTATTGGATAGAAAACACTCTGAAGTTTCTAAAACTGTTAAATGATGTCTGTGAGTATAACAGAACTCATATGGCAGGCGAAAACGTGAGGCAAATCCAACCAGGAAGTGGGAACTCTGAGGTTTGTAGTTTCATTTAAGTGATTGCCTATCCAATATGTTGTGTCTATGGGGCCAGATTGCACTTCCCAAGACTTCCAGCCGATGTTAACAGTCTTTAGAAAGTTGTTTGAGGCTTCTATTGTGGAAGGGTGTCGAATAAGAGCTGTTTCAACAAGTGGACTAAGCTGAGGCCAATCAGTTGTTTACTGCGCGGTCACGAGGGCGCGCCGTGCCTTCTTTTTCCTCTGTAATGAATACGCTATTGTCCGGTTGGAATATTATTGAAGATTTATTATAAAAAGACCCTAAGGATTGATTGTAAACATCGTTTGACATGTTTCTACAAACTGTAATGGAACTCGTTTGACCTTTCATCTGGATTTTGCGTTCGCACATTGTGCCTTTAGAATAGTGTACTAAACGCGTGGGAAAAGCGGAGGTATTTGGACATAAATATGGACGTAATCGAACAAAACAAACATTTATTGTGGAAGTGGGAGTGCATTCCAACGAAGATCAGCAAAGGTAAGTGAAGATTTATAATGCTATTTATGACTTTTGTTGACTCCACAATTTGACGGGTAACTGTATGGCTTGCTTTTGTGGCTGAACGCTGTTCTCAGATGATTGAATATTGTGCTTTTGACATAAAGCTTTTTGGAAATCTGACAAAGCGGTTGCATTAAGAACAATTTTATCTTTAATTCTATGTAAAACATGTATCTTTCATAAAAGTTTATGATGAGTATTTCTGTTATTTGATGTGGCTCTCTGCAATATCTCCGGATTTTTTGGAAGAATTTCTGAACATGGCGCCAATGTAAACTGAGGTTTTTGGATATAAATATGAACTTGATCGAACAAGTCCTGGGAGTGTCATCTGATGAAGATCGTCAAAGGTTAGTGATTAAGTTTATCTATATTTCTGCTGTTTGTGACACCTCTCTTTGGTTGGAAAATGGCTGAATGCTTTCTGTGATTAGTTGCTGACCTAACATGTTCTGCTTTCGCCGAAAAGCCTTTTTGAAATCGGACACTGTTTGAATTAACGAGAAGTGTATCTTTAAAATGGTGTAAAATACTTGTATGGTTGAGGAATTTTAATTATGAGATCTCTGTTGTTTTGAATTTGGCGCCATGCAATTTCACTGGCTGTTGGCGAGGTGGGACGCTAGCATCCAGAACGATCCCAGAGAGGTTAACTTCTTGCGTCGAGCAATCCCGTATCTGGGAGCGTAATCATAGCCTCAAGCTCATTACCATAACGCTACGTCACAATGCTGCAGACACCTTGGGGAAACGACAGAATGTGTAAGCTCATTCCTGGCCCATTCACAGGCATATAAGGAGACATTGTAACACAGCGCCTTCAAAATCTGGGGCACTTCCTGTTTGAAATTTCATCTTGGTTTCGCCTGTAGCATCAGTTCTTTGGCACTCACAGATAATATCTTTGCAGTTTTGGAAACGTCAGAGTGTCAATTATATGCATGGTCGAGCATCTTTTCATGACAAAATATCTTGTTTAAAACGGGAATGTTTTTTTATCCAAAAATTAAAAGAGCGCCCCCTGTATCCAAGAAGTTAATGCAGCTGGTGGCCACACCAGATACTGACTGTTACTTTTGATTTTTGTCCCCCCTTTGGTCATGGACACATTGTTCAATTTCTGTTAGTCACAAGTCTGTGGAACTTGTTCAGTTTATGTCTCAGTTGTTGAATCTTGTTTTCTGAAAATAAACGCAGTTGACAGTGAGAGGACTTTTTTTTTGCTGAGTTAATTATATGATATGGGACTCGAATTGTGTTTAAAGGTAGCACATGCTAAATTAACATAAACATTGGGTTAGATTAAAACGAACAATTAATGATTTGAGGGAGTACAATGGACTTATTATTATCATGTTTTGTTTGTAGTTAAAACCTTTGGGTTGCTGATTATATTAGTATAGTGAATGCTAAAAGAATTGAACACTTTCTCCACCAAGAGAATGGGGGTAGTCATATTTTCTCCCTTTGAAATGTTTCTTGAGGCTGTGTTTTTTGTGAGAGAGCAGTGAGTGAAATTCTGCAGTATAGTTAGTATAAAGGTATCCGGATTCGCTGCCTGCACCCGCACGCCTGACCAGCATCACCACCCTGGATGATACCGACCTTGAATATGTGGACCTCTATAAGTACCTAGGTGTCTGGCTAGACTGTAAACTCTCCTTCCAGACTCATATCAAACATCTCCAATCAAAAATCAAATCAAGAGTTGGCTTTCTATTCCGCAACAAAGCCTCCTTCACTCACGCCGCCAAACTTACCCTAGTAAAACTGACTATCCTACCGATCCTCGACTTCGGCGATGTCATCTACAAAATTGCTTCCAACACTCTACTCAGCAAACTGGATGCAGTTTATCACAGTGCCATTCGTTTTGTCACTAAAGCACCTTATACCACCCACCACTGCGACTTGTATGCTCTAGTCGGCTGGCCCTCGCTACATATTCGTCACCAGACCCACTGGCTCCAGGTAATCTACAAGTCCATGCTAGGTAAAGCTCCGCCTTATCTCAGTTCACTGGTCACGATGGCAACACCCATCCGTAGCACGCGCTCCAGCAGGTGTATCTCACTGATCATCCCTAAAGCCAACACCTCATTTGGCCGCCTTTCGTTCCAGTTCTCTGCTGCCTGTGACTGGAACGAATTGCAAAAATCGCTGAAGTTGGAGACTTTTATCTCCCTCACCAACTTCAAACATCTGCTATCTGAGCAGCTAACCGAACGCTGCAGCTGTACATAGTATATCGGTAAATAGCCCACACATTTTTACCTACCTCATCCCCATACTGTTTTTATTTATTTACTTTTCTGCTCTTTTGCACACCAATATCTCTACCTGTACATGACCATCTGATCATTTATCACTCCAGTGTTAATCTGCAAAATTGTAATTATTCGCCTACCTCCTCATGCCTTTTGCACACAATGTATATAGACTCCCCTTTTTTTCTCTACTGTGTTATTGACTTGTTAATTGTTTACTCCATGTGTAACTCTGTGTTGTCTGTTCACACTGCTATGCTTTATCTTGGCCAGGTCGCAGTTGCAAATGAGAACTTGTTCTCAACTAGCCTTCCTGGTTAAATAAAGGTGAAAAAAAAGAAAAGAAAAAGCCATTACCTACCAAATTAAATAAGGCCTGGCCATTTTTGTTTGCTTTTGTCATATGGTTTACCACACACACACACACACACACACACACACACACACACACACACACACACACACACACACACACACACACACACACACACACACACACACACACACACACACACACACACACATACCTTATTTGAAGGGTTTGAATGACCTCTGACCTCTCTCCTGACTGTCTAGTGTGGTTTGACCGCCCTCACTGGAATGCCGAGAGGCATTGGATGATGATTTAAAGGTCATATTTAATACTGATTTGAAGGTCATTTATAATACTGATAATCACGGAGAAGTTTTATAACTGATAGGACCATGAGAAGGATAGACCTGTCTCTAGTCTATTTTTACTACTACATGTACAACTGCTTTTTTGTTTGTTATTAAGGGTAATAATTTAAATTTGATTTGTAGTGTTGTTTTTGGGGGGGACTGAAGTTTACACACCTTGAGTGATATGTAGGGACGTATGGAGTGATGTATGAAGGAATGTATTGCTGCGTTGTTTGTTCTGTTGGGTCTGCTGGATCTGCTGATGATCAGCATAACTGATCCTATTACTGCGATGAGGTTGACAGTGTGATATGGGAGTATAAGCTAATTTGAAACATTGTTTCAACAGAATATGATATTTTTTTATTTGAAATATGTTTTAGAGATGTGCATTAAGAATATTGGTAGTAGTAATCATTTGTCATACAGCAGATCATCTGTTTGTCTGGATTTCCTGAATCAGAAATATGCTGAACTGAATTATTGTTCTGATCTGTCCTTTCTTGAGGTTATGGTGGAGATGGTATCTAGATGTATAGGAGGGATAATTTGACCAAACAGGTTGTGGACCTCAAAACCCCCCTCTAACCGGCTGAAGAAATGCCATTCACTACGGCCTTGTCCTGCACCACTTCTATCCAGAGACCTGAGTCTGAGCCAGCAAACACTGTACAGCATCCAGTTGAAGTTATCAAATGTTTTTCTCTCAGGAGTGAAAAAGAAGTCCACGTGGAGTGTGCATGGAGAGAGATCTGTTCCAAAACTTCTCTCATTTTGCTGGTATACTGGTTGGCAAATGGACAAGACATAATGAGTTGTGGTGAGACATTGAAATTGGGACATTATCATGGGCCATCCACTTTGAACCTATCTGAAGAAGAAAAATTAAGAAATGCCAAAAGATTGAGGGGGTTGGTTGTTGAAGGAATTCTAAATTCCTCTGTTTTAATTCCCAATCAAAATTAAACACTCTGTCAATGCATTAAGGGTTTGTAAGACCCTATATTTTATAAGAATGGACAGAGCCCCGGTCTTAAAAGTCAGGTAACAGCCTTTAATTCAAGAGAGTACTTAGTCCATACACATTTTACCACAGGTTATAAACTGAAAATGACGTCAGCGCTTTCTAAATGTTCCGTCTCTTCTTGACACTGGTAGAGAGGCCCTATAGTTCTCAAGCCTTCCCTCCTCGCCTAAAGCCAAGGTCAGTCAGTGTAGATAAGCATTCTAGACAGTCTGGAGATAGTCCGTCCCTGCCATCTCGAGATAGTTCATTCATTTGTACAAAGGAACAGACCGTCATTGTACTAAACTCCCGACTACATTCACTACATTATATTCAATAATGGGAGCAAGAGAGAAAATTCATACATGTACAGTAACATAATAGCCCTTTAATTCATCCTGATTGAAATGTATAGATAATTAGTCATTATAGATAAAAATTCCCTTAACATTGGTCAACTGTACCTGTAATTGATTTAGATTTGGAGGTCTACACTGCTAAATGTATAGTGATTTAGGCTAAGAATGCATTGAAGTACTGATCTGTAATTATAGATCATGATGAGGAACTTACTTACTAGTATTATGAGATTAATATATTTGTATGGTTAATATAAATGTACATTCTGCCAGTATTGATGTATGTTAAGTTGAGGATTTTCATTTTGAGTGATATATCCAATGTGAATCACTGAGCAATGTCGTCCTAACCTTTGGTTGGATCATTAATTGGGGTTTGATTATCATTTGGGAACTGAATGATTTCCCTTACCTATTCCCTATTCCTGACTACATCTCTGATGATGACCCCAATCCTGAGCATAAGGACTCAGATGTTCTGAACGGGGTGGACATTTTTATCATGCTGGCCCCTACCTTTGTGTATGATGCCAGTGTGATTGATGACTGTCCTATTTGCTGTAATGAAGCCTGTGTGTGATTTGATTTTTTATGTTTCATTTTCTGTTCCAGATTGACCTTGTTTAGATAAGAAAGGTCTAAAACTCAGCAAAGGTTGTTTACCATGGATGAGATGTCAGGCGCCAGAAATATGTACTTTGTTTGTTTACATTTATGTTTAACAAAAATCATGCAATGCTTGTACCCTTAGATTATTCCAGGAGAAGCTTAGCTTCTTGAGAGGGGAATGTGATAGAAAACATTGTATTCACCTTATTTGTTGGATATGTAACAATGATTTACTTAACAAACAGTAAGATATTTCTGTTCTGCTTGTGCTGTGCTTTATGGTCTCCACTCTAGTACCCTGCAGCTAGTCTGGGTGGTGAGGACATGGGTTCTACTAGAGAGAGCTTGAAGCTGACAATTGATTGATGTTGGTGCCAAAAACCTAAAAGCTGGCATTCCATAGACAAGATGTTGTGTGTGTGACTCGAGCTAGAGAGAGCCTGGAAGGGTTTAGAACAATGCCTCATTGTCTCATCTTACTGGCATCTACCAGCAGCATACCACCCTGCATACCACTGCTGGCTTGCTTCTGAAGCTAAGCAGGGTTGTTCCTGGTCAGTTCCTGGATGTGAGACCTTTTGGATGGGATGTTAAACGGGTGTCTTGACTCTCTGAGGTCATTAAAGATCCCATGGCACTTATTGTAAGAGTAGGGGTGTTAACCCCGGTGTCCTGGCTAAATTCCCAATCTGGCCCTAAAACCATCACGGTCACCTAATAATCCCCAGTTTACAATTGGCTCATTCATCCCCCTCCTCTCCCCTGTAACTATTCCCCAGGTCGTTGCTGCAAATGTGTTCTCAGTCAACTTACCTGGTAAAATAACGGATAAATACAAATTCAAAAGAATCTGGGAAACTAAGCCAGGATGGGGGTAAAACACCAGGTGGCTTATGGGAGATGGAACCATTGTGACTAAGCATTTTTATGTCCTATATAATATCTTCTTTTTTTTTTCATTTTCAGTTACGCTCTCAGCCTAACAGTCAGAACAAGACTGGTGGGCTGACGGTTTCATTATTGCAATAATTCATCAATATTAAATAAAGAGGATTGTTTGTAGAAATGACCAAGTCTCTCTCAGTACTGAATTTCCACAACAATAGTCACTTCACCCCTACCTACGTGTATAAATGACCTGAACTAACCTGTACCACCGCACACTGGCTCGGTACCGGTACCTCTTGTATATAGCCTCGTTATTGTTATTCTTATTGTGTTACTTTTTACTATTCTTTTTCACTTTATTCTATTTGGTAAATATTTTCTTAACTCTTCTTGAACTGCAGTGTTGGTTAAGGGCTTGTAAGTAAGCATTTCACGGTAAAGTCTACACTTGTTGTATTCGGCGCATGTGGCAAATACATTTTGATTTGATTCGATTTTTAGACCGATGCGCCCTGAGAGCCCTGATATGTAGGCTATGTGTGTAGTTTTAAAATGTACGTAGTTATGTCCTTGAGCTGTTCTTCTCTACTAATGTTATGTATTATGTCATGTTCCATGTTTTGTGTTGGACCCCAGGAAGAGTAGCTGCTGCTTTCTCAACAGCTAATGGGGATCCAAATATAATACCAAATACCAAATGTAAGATCAATACAATTTCAAGTTAGAACATAGGAGTGTGAAGTGTGACTCAATGACAGCCAACTAATGGACACTCCTTTCTGAAAGGGTCAGCCAATGACACTCACCTCAGAAATACTTGGCAACCAATGAACAGTCACCATCCAATGAGCACTCACCTCTGAGATGTTGGAGACAGGCTCTACCTGCACCTCGGTGGAGCTCACAATCTCAGTGGAGGTGGTGTCCAGGATCTCTACGGCAACAGAGATGAGGAGGCGGGCCCTGAAGGACACACCTTCCCCCAGCCCCTCATTCAGGTCCTGGTGCTCATCAATCAGAGTGTAGTGGCGGGTTGAGCCATACATGTTGACCCAGGCTGGGCCCATGGTGGGGAGGAACCCTGGGGGAGGAGAGGACGCGGTGAATGAGGAGAGGATGGGGGATGGAGGATGACAGGTGAATTGAACGAAAGACAGGGTCCTGAAAAAGGCAATTGCCTGTGTGCTGTGGTGCAGGAGTGTCATGATGCTGCAACTGAGGAATGTTGCTTGGTAACTATTTTACTTTTTCTTACTTTTTCTGTGGACTAGGTACATGATAACTTCGTTTTTTTTGCATGAAGACATTATGATTTGCAGTGGAATTGAAAGACTTACCTTCCTGGAAACTATTTATTCCTTACGTGTGTTTTAAACTATTTGAGTATTTTATCAAGTTTGTATTTTTGCATGTTTCTCTGTTGTGATACTCCCACGCAGGTGACGACCTCCGAACTTACCACCTGGGCTTCCCACTGGATTATTGACCCTGATGAACAAGACCCTGCACAAATCGGAACTGTGGGCGCGGCCCGCATGGACCAATGGGGTTGGGGCAGGGTTGTCCACCTTTGTTTCACTCAGGATATAAGCAGAAGTGAAGTGCAATGGAGAAAGGTGAACTAGACTGGCAGTTGAAATTCTCAGAGAATGGCGGAAGCGTATACCGAGTTTGAATCTGATGGTGCTAGCAAAGATGACAATGAAAATGAAGGTGATGAGAATACTGCATGGACTACAGTCGCTGAAGGAAGGGTAAAGAGAGCTAAAATGACAGTTAAACTGCTGTCTAGTAAGCCTAATGCTTATGGCGCAACTACTTCACAGTTTGTAGTAGGAGGGCGGTTTGAGGATAAGAAGATGTACCTGGGAGATCTGTTTGATGTTGCCCAGATAAAGAAAGTGTTGTGTACTGTGGAATCTATGAGGGTGACCAGAAGTGGAATTTTGTAGATTTTTGTGTGTGTCGGGCAGGAACAAAAGGAGCGTGCGTTGCGCCTCACCAGAATCAACAATCAAGGACTGTTTTCGAATTTCGGAGCAGGGCACCAATCAAGGGCATGATTTCTCAAGTCTGTGGAAGTTGTAGCTGAGAAGATCATGATGAAAATTCCTCGAGTAGTTGGGACTCGAAGAAGATAGAGAGTATATCTGTGTTGCTGTTTTTCGACAAGTCTCTTCCTATTCATGTCAACATGGGATATGTGAGTAACACGGTGAGGGCATTTGTCCCCAGGTTACTGCTGTTTTCCAACTGCAAAGCATTTGGGCACATGTTTGTTTGCAAAGGAAATGATTTGCTGGGGAATATGATGTGGTAAGGAGGAGCTGCATGGTGTACTGACGGGAGCAGCAGTTCTGTCCTCTCAGGTCAAAGGGTATGATTTGCTGGGGAATATGATGTGGTAAGGAGAAGCTGTATGGTGTACTGACGGGAGCAGCAGTTCTGTCCTCTCAGGTCAAAGGGTATGATTTGCTGGGGAATATGATGTGGTAAGGAGGAGCTGCATGGTGTACTGACGGGAGCAGCAGTTCTGACCTCTCAGGTCAAAAGGTATGATTTGCTGGGGAATATGATGTGGTAAGGAGGAGCTGCATGGTGTACTGACGGGAGCAGCAGTTCTGTCCTCTCAGGTCAAAGGGTATGATTTGCTGGGGAATATGATGTGGTAAGGAGAAGCTGCATGGTGTACTGACAGGAGCAGCAGTTCTGTCCTCTCAGGTCAAAGGGTATGATTTGCTGGGGAATATGATGTGGTAAGGAGGAGCTGCATGGTGTACTGACGGGAGCAGCAGTTCTGTCCTCTCAGGTCAAAGGGTATGATTTGCTGGGGAATATGATGTGGTAAGGAGAAGCTGCATGGTGTACTGACAGGAGCAGCAGTTCTGTCCTCTCAGGTCAAAGGTAATGATTTGCTGGGGAATATGATGTGGTAAGGAGAAGCTGCATGGTGTACTGACAGGAGCAGCAGTTCTGTCCTCTCAGGTCAAAGGGTATGATTTGCTGGGGAATATGATGTGGTAAGGAGGAGCTGCATGGTGTACTGACGGGAGCAGCAGTTCTGTCCTCTCAGGTCAAAGGGTATGATTTGCTGGGGAATATGATGTGGTAAGGAGAAGCTGCATGGTGTACTGACGGGAGCAGCAGTTCTGTCCTCTCAGGTCAAAGGGTATGATTTGCTGGGGAATATGATGTGGTAAGGAGGAGCTGCATGGTGTACTGACGGGAGCAGCAGTTCTGTCCTCTCAGGTCAAAGGGTATGATTTGCTGGGGAATATGATGTGGTAAGGAGGAGCTGCATGGTGTACTGACGGGAGCAGCAGTTCTGTCCTCTCAGGTCAAAGGGTATGATTTGCTGGGGAATATGATGTGGTAAGGAGAAGCTGCATGGTGTACTGACAGGAGCAGCAGTTCTGTCCACTCAGGTCAAAGGTTATGATTTGCTGGGGAATATGATGTGGTAAGGAGAAGCTGCATGGTGTACTGACAGGAGCAGCAGTTCTGTCCTCTCAGGTCAAAGGGTATGATTTGCTGGGGAATATGATGTGGTAAGGAGGAGCTGCATGGTGTACTGACGGGAGCAGCAGTTCTGTCCTCTCAGGTCAAAGGGTATGATTTGCTGGGGAATATGATGTGGTAAGGAGGATCTGCATGGTGTACTGACGGGAGCAGCAGTTCTGTCCTCTCAGGTCAAAGGGTATGATTTGCTGGGGAATATGATGTGGTAAGGAGGAGCTGCATGGTGTACTGACGGGAGCAGCAGTTCTGTCCTCTCAGGTCAAAGGGTATGATTTGCTGGGGAATATGATGTGGTAAGGAGGAGCTGCATGGTGTACTGACGGGAGCAGCAGTTCTGTCCTCTCAGGTCAAAGGGTATGATTTGCTGGGGAATATGATGTGGTAAGGAGGAGCTGCATGGTGTACTGACGGGAGCAGCAGTTCTGTCCTCTCAGGTCAAAGGGTATGATTTGCTGGGGAATATGATGTGGTAAGGAGGAGCTGCATGGTGTACTGACGGGAGCAGCAGTTCTGTCCTCTCAGGTCAAAGGGTATGATTTGCTGGGGAATATGATGTGGTAAGGAGGAGCTGCATGGTGTACTGACGGGAGCAGCAGTTCTGTCCTCTCAGGTCAAAGGGTATGATTTGCTGGGGAATATGATGTGGTAAGGAGAAGCTGCATGGTGTACTAACGAGAGCAGCAGTTCTGTCCTCTCAGGTCAAAGGGTATGATTTGCTGGGGAATATGATGTGGTAAGGAGAAGCTGCATGGTGTACTGACGAGAGCAGCAGTTCTGTCCTCTCAGGTCAAAGGGTATGATTTGCTGGGGAATATGATGTGGTAAGGAGGAGCTGCATGGTGTACTGACGGGAGCAGCAGTTCTGTCCTCTCAGGTCAAAGGGTATGATTTGCTGGGGAATATGATGTGGTATGGAGAAGCTGCATGGTGTACTGACAGGAGCAGCAGTTCTGTCCTCTCAGGTCAAAGGGTATGATTTGCTGGGGAATATGATGTGGTAAGGAGAAGCTGCATGGTGTACTGACAGGAGCAGCAGTTCTGTCCTCTCAGGTCAAAGGGTATTTTTTGCTGGGGAATATGATGTGGTAAGGAGGAGCTGCATGGTGTACTGACGGGAGCAGCAGTTCTGTCCTCTCAGGTCAAAGGTTATGATTTTCCTGGGGAATATGATGTGGTAAGGAGGAGCTGCATGGTGTACTGACGGGAGCAGCAGTTCTGTCCTCTCAGGTCAAAGGTTATGATTTGCTGTGGAATATGATGTGGTAAGGAGAAGCTGCATGGTGTACTGACAGGAGCAGCAGTTCTGTCCTCTCAGGTCAAAGGGTATGATTTGCTGGGGAATATGATGTGGTAAGGAGAAGCTGCATGGTGTACTGACGGGAGCAGCAGTTCTGTCCTCTCAGGTCAAAGGGTATGATTTGCTGGGGAATATGATGTGGTAGGAGGAGCTGCATGGTGTACTGACGGGAGCAGCAGTTCTGTCCTCTCAGGTCATAGGGTATGATTTGCTGGGGAATATGATGTGGTAAGGAGGAGCTGCATGGTGTACTGACGGGAGCAGCAGTTCTGTCCTCTCAGGTCAAAGGTTATGATTTGCTGGGGAATATGATGTGGTAAGGAGAAGCTGCATGGTGTACTGACAGGAGCAGCAGTTCTGTCCTCTCAGGTCAAAGGGTATGATTTGCTGGGGAATATGATGTGGTAAGGAGAAGCTGCATGGTGTACTGACGGGAGCAGCAGTTCTGTCCTCTCAGGTCAAAGGGTATGATTTGCTGGGGAATATGATGTGGTAGGAGGAGCTGCATGGTGTACTGACGGGAGCAGCAGTTCTGTCCTCTCAGGTCATAGGGTATGATTTGCTGGGGAATATGATGTGGTAAGGAGGAGCTGCATGGTGTACTGACGGGAGCAGCAGTTCTGTCCTCTCAGGTCACCGGATCGGAGTAGGGCACGGAGTGTATTTTGAAGGACTACATTAGTTTTTTGTTCAGATGTTTGAGTGGATTAAACGTTTGAGCTTATTTCCCTTTCCCCCCTTTTTTATTTCTTGCATCCAGTGGTGTATTTCCCGCATCCAATGTTTCTGGTGTAGTCAACCCTAAAACACCAATGAAGAAGAAGAAAGTAACCTGTCTATACCTGTCTATAGTCCTGGAGCCACAACTGCTAGATCAAACCAGCCTTCATAGAACCTGAAGCACAGCAGCATTGTGTACCTTAAGGCGATTCACACCCAGTGGCAATATGTCAATCAGAGCCCCACTTGTTTTGAGCCCTACCTGTTTAGCTAAAAAAAAAAAAAAAAATGACATATAGTATATTATTATTATTTTTTGCCTGTTTTGCATGTTATTTTGGCATTAATACAAGTCACATATCAGTTTGAAAACAATGTAAAAAAATATATGATAATTGAGTTAATAAAGCCACATACAAACTTGGTCTCTTTTTTGCTTTCTTGTGTAAAGCAGCTCCAAAATGCAGGTGTTTCAGCCTAGCTCAGTGCTTTCTGTGGTGGTGAGGCAGCCAGCGGAAAATACAGAGTTCAGGGGTTGGTAATGTTCTGTAGTTGCACCGTGATTGGCTCAGTGTTCTGTCACTCATGGGGACACTACGTCACTGCAAAATATAAGGGTAGAGCCGACCGTGACCGGGAGACTCATGAGGCGGTGCTAAATTGGCCCAGTGTTAGGGGAGGGTTTGGCCAGCCAGGATTTCCTTGTCCCATCATGCTCTAGCGACTCCTTCTGGCGGGACAGGAGCCTGCAAACTGACTTTGGTTGCCAATTGGACAGTGTTTCCTCCGACACATTAGTGCGCTGGCTCCGGATTAAGTGAGCAGTGTGTCAAGAAGCAGTGCGGCTTGGTAGGGTGGTGTTTTGGAGGATGCATGGCTCCTGACCTTCGCCTCTCCTGAGTCCGTAGGTGGGTTGCAGCGATGGGACAAGACTGTAACTACCAATTGGGGAGAAAAGTATACATATTTTTATATTCACATTATATCGACAGTAGCTTTGATTGGACTGGCAGCTAGTGGAAAATACGAAGCGTAGGGGTTGTTAATGTCCTCTAGTTGCGCCGTGATTGGCTCAATGTTCTGTCACTCATGGGGACTGCGTCGCCGCAAAATCTATGGGGAAAACTCTGAAATTCAAGCCCCCTGGGTGCTGCCATAGATTTACATTTGAGGTACCCATCCAAGATGGCTCAAGGACATTGGCTACAGATAAAATTACGTCAATCACATTATACCTACCGTAGCTTTGATTGGGCTGATCAGGTCAACATCATACTTTCAAAATCTTAGCTACCAAGCTAGAAGTCATCATGAATCATGTCGACAATCTACTGGCAAATCAGTTTTGATCCTTGTCATATGAAGAGAATTAACGAATAAATTATACATACAACTTAAAAGAATAAACATTCAACATTGGTCACGCTGTCAATCCAGCATGACTTCTCCTGCGCTCAAAACAACTGGAAACCCAGAACTGGGAAATCTCAGACTTCAGTGAGTTCAAGACCTCTCTCTAGAGCAGGGGTGGGCAACTCCAGTCCTCGAGGGCCTGATTGGTGTCACACGTTTTCTCCATCACTAGCACACACAGCTGATTAATCAAATTTCATTCTAAACTGAAGCTCATGATTAGGTGACTATTGGAGTCAGGTGTGTTAGCTGGGACTGGGGAAAAACTGTGACACCAATCAGGCCCTCAAGGACTGGAATTGCCCACCCCTGGTCTAGAGCCCTGACCTGAAGATCACTGACGTCATCATGATTCGACCTTGTTTTTAATCAGTTCCCAGTTGTCTTGAAAGCACCATAAATCCAGAAAATGCCAGACTTTGATGATAAAGTTTGATGACAACATTTTCCCACGAAGGACCTTCCTGTTCAAGTGAGCACAGCACAACAAGGTGAGTCCAAAAATGTATTGTATGCTGCTGCTTAAATGATGTATTATGACAGAGACATATACACTACGGTTCAAAAGTTTGGTGTCACTTAGAATTGTCCTTGGTTTGAAAAAAAGCACGTTAAAATAACATCAAATTAATCAGAAATACAGTGTAGCCATTGTTAATGTTGTAAATGACTATTGTAGCTGGAAACACCAGTCTCAACGTCAACAGTGAAGAGGCGACTCCGGGATGCTGGTCTTCTAGGCAGTGTTGCAAAGAAAAAGCCGTATCTCAGACTGGCCAGAGGAACTCTGCCTAGAAGGCCAGAATCCCAGAGTCGCCTCTTCACTGTTGAAGTTGAGACTGGTACTATTTAATGAAGCTGCCAGTTCCAGGACTTGTGACTTATTTCTCAAACTAGACACTCTAATGTACTTGTCCTCTTGCTCAGTTGTGCACCGGGGCCTCCCACTCCTCTTTCTATTCTGTTTAGTGCCAGTTTGCTCTGTTCTGTGAAGGGAGTAGTACACAGCGTTGTACAAGATCTTCAGTTTCTTGGGCATTTCTGGAATGGAATAGCCTTCATTTCTCAGAACAAGAATCGACTGACTAGTTTCAGAAGAAAGGTCTTTGATCTGACCATTTTGAGCCTGTAATCGAACCCACAATTGCTGATGCTCCAGATACTCAACTAGTCTAAAGAAGGCCAGTTTTATTGCTTCTTTAATCAGGACAACAGTTTTCAGCTGTGCTAACATAATTGCAAAAGGATTTACTAATGATCAATTAGCCTTTTAAAAGGAAAAACTTGGATTAGCTAACACAAAATGTCAATGGAACACAGAAGTGATGGTTGCTGATAATGGGCCTCTGTACGCCTATGTAGATTATTTTTTTTATTTTTTTTATCTCCCGCTTCCAGCTACAATAGTCATTTACAACATTAACAATGTCTACACTGTATTTCTGATCAATTTTCTGTTATTTTAATGGATGAAAAATATGGTTTTCTTTAAAAAAACAAGGACATTTCTAAGTGACACCAAACTTTTGAATGGTAGTGTATATATACTGTAGCTAAGAAAGTAATACTAAGTGTATGTTGTGTAGTACGCTGTTAGTAGCCCATGTGCATCACCCTAATAATTCGGTCCCTTTTCCCCTTATAATTTCGCCTTCTGTTCTGATTTGGTGCAGGTAGCCTATAGCCTGTTTTAGAGAAATGTCATCATTGAATATTGTAAGAGCTCTCATTGTCTGCTTATATTCCCCTTTTATTTATCCTATGGTTCTGACTTGGTGTACAGGAAGAACACTGTAAGAACGGCACATGTTCTGAATTCTGTCGCTGTACATTTCAAAAGTGCTGAACGACCTTCGATTGACTACGTCCATCCTAGCTTGTTGATTAATGTCTTAATCGGAATTACGGATTGCCTCTTATCCGCTCGTCGTCTCCTTATGCCATAGTTTGTACATCTCAATTGTCAGTAGAAACCACATTTGTTTAAGCAAGTCAGCCATATCAGCTATGTTTTATTAAAAGGCAGTAAATGAGGCTGAATGAACTGTTTCACTGCCAGGTGAAGGCCAGGTGTAGCAGTGGTAAGGTGTTGGGACTGCTGTTGAGACTCTTGGGACAGCTTTATTTTCCCAGTCCCCGTTCCCGCAGAAGGCCTTTTGCCATTTGGTAGGCCATCATTGTAAATAAGAATTTGTTCTCAACTGACTTGCCTAGTTAAATAAAGGTTAAATATATATAGTTTTTTGTTTGTGGGCACCGCTTGTCACCGTTATAGTGCAATCATTGTATTGTTTAGTGTTGTTTTGTGGCTTTCCTGGCATTCAATAAAAAAATTGTTTCTGTTTTGTTTACCCGGCTGGGGGGCCAGGTGGACTACTGTGCTCAGTGGCATGTTGGCGATACATGAAAAGTTAGGTGGAGTGTTTTGCTTAGCATTGTTTGCACAGCTATCCTTTTTGACATTTCTGATTATTTTTAATCCAGTCCAGTGGTAGTTTTAAAAGACAGCCAGATAGTGAGAACGTTTTCTACACACATTTGAGTGTATGTTTGGAGTGCTGTGCGGAACGAGGCACTGGCCCATATTCTCTTGTGTTAAGCTCGCTTATCCATCTGCCTGAGGTGAATCTGCCTGAGGTGAAAATTGGACTGGACTGAGGACGACTCTGGCGCAATCTGGTGGAGTAAGACTGTGTTTTCAAACTGACTTTCCTGTGTACTTGTTTTGGCACTTTTTGGCTGAAGACTTTTCTATAGACATTAAAGCCCTCTAATGACTTGGTAAAAATGACTTAGCACCAAAATGACTAATGTGCTACAATAACATTGGCTTGACATGATGACCTATCAATATGAGGCTAATGTTGATCTATGGACTGGGTAGATATATCACCTTACCTTTGTCACCATCGTTGGCGATCTTTCGCAGGTCAATGAAGTGCGTTCCTATGGCAACGTCATTGACTTTGTCAGAGTCTCGTATCTGGACCTTGATGCGTTTGCAGAGCGGAGGAAACATCTCAGTGAAGACCACCTGCTCGTTCCAGATGGGCTCATAACTGCTCTTCTGGACAGAAGTCTTCCCCTGGAGGAAACAACAACATACGTTTGGATTGACACACATTTAATTCTTATACTAAGACACTTCATTTTATGTACATATTGTAAATAATGTATACTGTATTTATAATGTGATTGTGATCCATTACTTAATGCTCTTTGTCTCTTTTGTTTATCCAACAAATCAATAAAACAGACAGTTTCAATAAAACGGCTTCAGGTTCATGGTGTCCTGATCTCCTGAGTAGCAGCTGTAGTGAACCTACTCTCTGTCCAGCGAAGACCACTTGTACGTAGGGGTCCACCAGGTCTCTGTTCTCCCCTATGAAGGCCTTCTTCACATTGGCCATGATGCTGGTGTTCATCTTGGGAAGGCCCTCAGCTCGGTAGATCTTCACGTAGAACCGCGCCCACTGCCTCTCCAACGGAACTCCCTCTGGAAGCAGGAGGTTCCTGACCAGAAAAAAAAAGTCTGATTTTGTCTCATCAAAACCCCTTGATAACATTCTCTGGTCTTTTCTATTTTATGACCTGACCACTCTACAACATTATCTGACCACTAGAACATTGTATAACCCATTGACATTATTTTGCCCCAAAAAACATTCTCTTACCCCTCTATGTCGTCTTCATCCGTCTCATTGGCTTTGTGGGGAGTCTTGATATTGTCCCCCTTCCCCACCACGGCGATGTCACACTTGATGTAACCTTTGCACCCCGCTGTGATGTCATCAGGGTCAGAAAGCATGGCCCACTTGTGGTAGAACTGGTGCTCTGTGACACAGGTGTCAACAAATCATCTATTAATTCAAACAATTAATCATAATGTATCCTTATAAGAGGTTCTGAGACATTATGGGTCCAGTCTCAGCACCCTTACCAGGCTGGGAGTAGACTGTGCCAACATCTAGCTTGAAGGTGCCAACCAAGGTGCCACTCCGCAGCAGGTTCTTGGAGTGGATCACCTATTGAAAGACAGAGGAGAACATATAGAATATACTGCAAACATATGCGCTACATTAGATCTGCCATAGAGACTGTTCATCTTGGTGTTGTTTTGGAAGCAGTTGAGTGGAGTAGGGTTGGGTTCATGATCATAGGCTGCTACTGTAAAGAGAAAGATTGAGTAGGTGTGTGTGTGGGTATAAGATATGTATGCCACTTACTGAGAGCTTGAGGATCTTGTCAAACATGACATCTGGTGGGACGTGGAAGTCAAAGACAAAATACTGTGGGGAGAAGATAAGACATTATGAGATGTGACAAATACCTTAGCCTTACTCTCTGTCAAGTGACCCATGTTGTACCTTGGGATGATCATTCCATTGTGTTCAGGAGATTCAAAGGATTCAAAGGATTCAAAGGTTCAATTGAATAAATCAACCTGATAATGATTCACGGATCATGGACACAACAGACATGTTTCTACAGAATACAACCAATGATGATTAAATGAACATACTTTCAGCATCCATTGAATCAATTCTGTGTAGCATCCAGGTTAATCTTATATAATACAAGGGTAATTAGTACGGATTAACATGCTTTTCACCCTAGCTGGATCAGGGCATCGACTGAATAATGCTTTCATGTTTTGCTCAGCCTCCCTCTCATGAAATAAGAGTTTAATGTGTAGAGCCCTGCTGAGCCCTTACAGGCAGAGGCTTTGATCTGAACAGAGCCAGCCTGGTGTTGAGACTCTGGACTGAGCCAGCCTGGTGTTGAGACTCTGGACAGAGCCAGCCTGGTGTTGAGACTCTGGACAGAGCCAGCCTGGTGTTGAGACTCTGTACAGAGCCAGCCTGGTGTTGAGACTCTGGACAGAGCCAGCCTGGTGTTGAGACTCTGTACAGAGCCAGCCTGGTGTTGAGACTCTGGACAGAGCCAGCCTGGTGTTGAGACTGGACAGAGCCAGCCTGGTGTTGAGACTCTGGACAGAGCCAGCCTGGTGTTGAGACTCTGGACAGAGCCAGCCTGGTGTTGAGACTCTGGACAGAGCCAGCCTGGTGTTGAGACTCTGGACTGAGCTCTTCTCACAGTTTCAACTCAATTACACACATACTATAGAAGAGAAGGAGGGAGGGAGAGAGAGAGAGAGACAGAGAGACAGAGAGAGAGGGAGGAGTCGAGGGAGGGAGGGAGGGAAGGAGGGACAAAGAAAAAGAGAGTGGGGGAGAGAGAAAGGGAGAGATCGAGAGAGAGAGAGGGAGGAGGGACAAAGCGAAAGGGGGAGATAGAGAGAGAGATGGAAAGAGAGAGAGACGCACTTACCTCATTGTAGTAGGGGCAGTTGGTGGATTCCTTCATGGAGGTGTACTTCTTGTCTTCCCCAATCTCCACACAGACCACAGGGTCCATGTTTAGGCCTACCAGTTGCCTGGCCTCGACCACTGTGATGCTAATCTAATACGTTGCAAAATACAGAAAATGTTCTTAAGGAAACAGGTTTTTCGGGAAAATCCCGGTTGGAGGATTATAGGAGTCAGAAGGGAATAAGCAGGTAGGTAATATTCTAGCCAGGATTCATTTTACTCCAAAACCTTCCATCTAAAGGTGAGTAAATGCACCATAACAAAAGGGTACCAAGCAAGACAATCAAGATGAAAAGTCAAACTGGAGGTTTTGACTAAAGAGGCGACTCCTGTCCCTGAAGGTTAATTATACCTTTATACCTTTACTAAAGAGCCCAGCACAGTGCAAGGCACACATAGTCTGTGCTGTGAACATCTCGGTGTGCAGAGTTGTGGTTTGTGGTCACAGAGACTGGTACATGAATGTATATAGGCCAGTGTGCTGTTGCTGGCAGGGGAGAGTAGCCGCAGCCTGAAGTTAGGCTACATTAATGAGCTGCTAGCTTTTGTTCTAACCACCCAGCCTTCACACTATGCCCTATCCATTCATCCCTACTGGAGTCAGTCAATTGGGATCCTAATAAAATCCAAGAAAAAAAAACCTCTCTCCACGAACTGCAGCAGCTATTGTGTAATAGAGCTAAGGATGCATAGATACAGTGAAGACAAACACACACAGCTGGCAGGGGTAGGGTTAAGCCTTGTCTGCCTTTAGGGGCTAGTTGTTAAACAAACTGGACAGGCATGGTTACATTTGACCACAGTGTATACAATATACATTTCCAACAGTGACTGTAGTCGTGGTAATTCCTTTCCTCCTCTCACCTGGTAATCCACATGCCTCCCAGAACTAGGTTCCATCTTGATATCAGGCTTTGACCTGAGAGCGTCAAGAAGACACAAACCAAGCAGTTGACTATTTACTCAATTTGGTATAGTGTGGGTTATAAACATGAATAAGAGTGTTATAAAGGGTCAATGAATCGTTGCACGAACAGATGTAGAGCAAGTACACTGACCTCTTGTTGGAGACATTGGTGGTGACGGCAGTGACGGACGCCAGGGAGATGCAGTCTGGGTCCAGACCCCCAAACCCTCCCAGACGCAAGGCCTTCCTGTCCAGATCCTCCATGTCCAGGGTGGCTGGCTCATCTGTGGGGTGCCATCACAATAACCCATGTGAGTTTATGCCAAGGGGTTGGCAACCCTCCTCCTGGAGATTCACTGGGATATCTCTGCTCTAACACACCTGATTCAGTATAACAAGGTCTGGAATATCAGCGGATTAGTAAAAGCCTACCCTCATTATCAAGGTCTGGATAATAAGCTGGTTAGTAAAAGCCTACCCTCATTATCAAGGTCTGGATAATAAGCTGGTTAGTAAAAGCCTACCCGTTTTGTCAAGGTCTGGATAATAAACTGGTTAGTAAAAGCCTCAGGTCAAAGGTCTGGATAATAAGCTGGTTAGTAAAAGCCTACCCGTTTTGTCAAGGTCTGGATAATAAACTGGTTAGTAAAAGCCTCAGGTCAAAGGTCTGGATAATAAGCTGGTTAGTAAAAGCCTACCCGTTTTGTCAAGGTTTGGATAATAAGCTGGTTAGTAAAAGCCTACCCTCATTATCAAGGTCTGGATAATAAGCTGGTTAGTAAAAGCCTACCCTCATTATCAAGGTCTGGATAATAAGCTGGTTAGTAAAAGCCTACCCTCATTATCAAGGTCTGGATAATAAGCTGGTTAGTAAAAGCCTACCCTCATTATCAAGGTCTGGATAATAAGCTGGTTAGTAAAAGCCTACCCTCATTATCAAGGTCTGGATAATAAGCTGGTTAGTAAAAGCCTACCCTCATTATCAAGGTCTGGATAATAAGCGGGTTAGTAAAAGCCTACCCTCATTATCAAGGTCTGGATAATAAGCTGATTAGTAAAAGTCTACCCTCATTATCAAGGTCTGGATAATAAGCTGGTTAGTAAAAGCCTACCCGTTTTGTCAAGGTCTGGATAAACAGCTGGTTAGTAAAAGCCTACCCTTCTTATCAAAGTCTGGATAAGGAGCTGATTAGTAAAAGCCTAACCTTTTTTTCAAGGTCTGGATGAACAGCTGGTTAGTAAAAGTCTACCCGTTTTGTCAAGGTCTGGATAAGGCACTGATAAGTAAAAGCCTACCCTCATTATCAAGGTCTGGATAATAAGCTGGTTAGTAAAAGCCTACCCTCATTATCAAGGTCTGGATAATAAGCTGGTTAGTAAAAGCCTACCCTCATTATCAAGGTCTGGATAATAAGCGGGTTAGTAAAAGCCTACCCTCATTATCAAGGTCTGGATAATAAGCTGATTAGTAAAAGCCTACCCTTCTTATCAAAGTCTGGATAAGGAGCTGATTAGTAAAAGCCTAACCTTTTTTTCAAGGTCTGGATGAACAGCTGGTTAGTAAAAGCCTACCCGTTTTGTCAAGGTCTGGATAAGGCGCTGATAAGTAAAAGCCTACCCTTTTTTTCAAGGTCTGTATGAGCAGCTGATTAGTAAAAGCCTACCCTTCTTATCAAGGTTTGGATAAGGAGCTGATTAGTAAAAGCATAACCTTTTTTTCAAGGTCTGGATAAACAGCTGGTTAGTAAAAGCCTACCTTTCTTGTGGTCATCTCTGGAGCTCTTGGTCTTGTGGAGCTTCATGGCTGAGAATACCCCTTTCCCTGCTCTGATGGAGGAAGACAAGAGGAGAAATAGAAAGAAACTACTGAAAACCGACACAGTGAAATCAGGTCAAATATCTGGGAAGAGCTCCCACTTTTGGACTAATGGCAAAGACAATTTCCCAAATTTCATGAACTGCTGTCATTATGCTGTCATTAGGAGGACTTTGCTGACTCTCTTAGTTAACCTTTATATTCATCTAAGGAGGAGCTCATTCAACAAAGAACCATGTGAGTACATGATGAAAACTGACAGTAACTAACTAAACCCTACACCAACGTAACACACTGCACCATCAGGATGGAAACATTTTGCAGAGATGAACATCGCATTGATGAGACAGTCTCCAAACTCCCCGACCCCCATCACAATAGAAACCAGGGGTGTCCAATAACACCACACAGTTATTACAGAGCATCACATATCACCACCACAACAAAGGCTGTGATGTCACTGCCGGACCGGCAAATGAAGGGCCTTAATAATTAAAAATGATGTGCGTGACCGTCCAATTAGCTATATGGATATGGATACATGTCAGATAGAAGATGAAAGGGAGGTTTTCAATTTGTCTGCTCAAGCATTCTAAAGTGAAGCAGTCAATCAGAGTGAAGTGTCTGCTTTCTGTCTTTTCTTTCATTAATTCACTGATATCTATCTAACGCTCTTTTGATAAGAACCAGAAAATGAAGGAGATAAAATGGAATGGTCTTTTAAGAATAGATATCATATTACACCCTATTCAATATAACAGGTTTGGGAGGATACATTGGAAATGGAAAATCCTTCAAGAAAGAAGCAAAATGATTTAGACTACAAAAGACTTAGCAATTGTTCACTCAAAGGCTGGTGTCTATAAAGCCAGGTTCAAGGTGTAGCTATAGTTCTCCTAATCATTTCAAATCAAGTTCAAACACGTTGAAGGCAGAACAGACTTTTTTTAAACAATCAAAAAATATGAATGGAAAGCCTTGGAAGTCTTGCTTCTGTGTGTTCAACTGACAAGCATATCGAATCACCTAGCAACTGTGCTACTATCCTGCCGTCCATTATTGACCATCTAACAATGCAAATATTTAGATTGTAATATTTGTAAAAACAAAACCAATAGCACCTCAAAACAACCCAAGAATAGAATCATCAGGTGTTGACTACAGCCTCAATCAGATGAACAGATATTTAAGCAGCTCAAGTGGTTCATACATACCCTGGGTCCAAACCCAGCTCGGGATGACAACACTAGCACCCTCTCGCCCTGCTGCTCAGCAGAATACGCTTCACTCATTCACTCTATTCCATATTAGCAGTTCCTTCCATAGACAAGTAGGTCAAGAGGTACACAGGGAGGAAAGGAGACATAGGAGGGAAAGGAAGAGGCAGGTGAGAGGATGAATCTGAGGCTGGAGGAGATACAGTAGTGCAGAAGCTGCTATAGGGTTGGGGGGGAGGGAGCAGGGAGGAGGGGGAAGGGAGGAGGGAGAAGGGAGCAGGGAGGAGGGAGGAGGGAGCATGGAGGAGGGAGGAGGAAGGAGGGAGCAGGGAGGAAAGAGAATGGAGCAGGGAGGAGGGAGGAGGGAGCAGGGAAGAAAGAAGAGGGAGCAGGGAGGAGGGAGCAGGGAGGAAATAGGAGGGAGCAGGGAGGAGGGAGGAGGGAGCAGGGAGGAGGGAGGAGGGAGAAGGGAGGAGGGAGAAGGGAGCAGGGGGGAGGGAGAAGGGAGAAGGGAGCAGGGAGGAGAGAGAAGGGAGCAGGGAGGAGGGAGAAGGGTGCAGGGAGTAGGGGGAGGGAGCAGGGAGGAGGGAGCAGGGAGGAAGGAGAAGGGAGAAGGGAGCAGGGAGAAGGAAGCAGAGAGGAGGGAGGAGGGAGCATGGAGGAGGGAGGAGGGAGCATGGAGGAGGGAGGAGGAAGGAGGGAGCAGGGAGGAAAGAGAATGGAGCAGGGAGGAGGGAGGAGGGAGCAGGGAAGAAAGAAGAGGGAGCAGGGAGGAGGGAGCAGGGAGGAAATAGGAGGGAGCAGGGAGGAGGGAGGAGGGAGCAGGGAGGAGGGAGGAGGGAGAAGGGAGGAGGGAGAAGGGAGCAGGGGGGAGGGAGAAGGGAGAAGGGAGCAGGAAGGAGAGAGAAGGGAGCAGGGAGGAGGGAGAAGGGTGCAGGGAGTAGGGGGAGGGAGCAGGGAGGAGGGAGCAGGGAGGAAGGAGAAGGGAGAAGGGAGAAGGGAGAAGGGAGCAGGGAGAAGGAAGCAGAAAGGAGGGAGCAGCGGGAGAGAGCAGGGAACAGGGAGAAGGGAGCAGGGAGCAGGGAGAAGGGAGCAGGGAGGAGGGATGAGGGGAGGATGGAGGAGGGAGCAGGGAGGAGGAGGGAGAAGGCAGAAGGGAGAAGGGAGAAGGGAGCAGGGAGGAGGGAGACGGGAGCAGGGAGGAGGGAGAAGGGAGCAAGGAGGAGGGGGGAGGGAGGGAGAAGCGAGCAGGGAGATGGGGGGAGGGAGCAGGGAGCAGGGAGCAGGGAGAAGGGAGCAGGGAGGAGGGGGTAGGGAGCAGGGAGAAGGGAGCAGGGAGCAGGGAGAGGGAGCAGGGAGCAGGGAGAAGGGGGGAGGGAGCAGGGAGCAGGGAGGAGGGGGGAGGGAGCAGGGAGAAGGGAGCAGGGAGGAGGGGGTAGGGAGCAGGGAGAAGGGAGCAGGGAGCAGGGGGAAAGGGGGAGGGAGCAGGGAGAAGGGAGCAGGGAGCAGGGAGAGGGAGCAGGGAGCAGGGAGAAGGGGGGAGGGAGCAGGGAGCAGGGAGGAGGTGGAGCGCTGACAACCAAATAATACGAGTGTAGCCAATCATGGCAAGGGATCCATTGGAGCACTAATACAGTACACACTGAAGAACAGACATACACACACACATATGCATGCAAACACACAAGCATTTCGCTACACAGTAGCATTTCGCTACACCCGCAATAACATCTGCTAAACACGTATATGTGAACAATAAAATGTGATTTGATTCGACACTGTGGTGGCTGAAGAAGTATTTTGGGCTCTCACTTTGTCAGAGCAGAGAGTTTTTTATTTGTATAATTTTTTCAGACCGCTACTGTTGAATGAACTGGGAGAACTAAAGAGGTAAGTTTGGGATCACAGAGCCTTACTACAGACAGCAGGGACAAGATGGAGGGGATGAAACTGGAGCAGACAGACTCAGGAAGCTGCCTGTCAGTAAACCGCAGAGAGCTGTCACCAGGGATGAAAACTAACAGAGAAATGGGCTCAATACACTTGAACACCCTGTAACAAAGAGACCAAAGAGACACTCTAAGAAAGTTCCCAACACTACAACAGAAAAGCATAGAAAAGCATAGAGCCGACTGAGTGATATACACTTCTCTGTTCCTCTTTTTCCAGCTTTCTCATTTCCTTTACTGTGCCAAGTACATAGTGAATGCAGATGGGGAATAAGAGAGTAGCTAACCAACATCATTATCTTTAGAGAGAGGCCGTGTCTGAGTGAGAGAAAGACAACATAAATTGATTGGAAGGCTTTCGGCTTTTTGCTGTTGTTGTTTAATCAGTGACCCGGTGTCTCTAGTTTAATGGAGAGGGTAGAGATGGGGCTGTGTGAGACTGGATGAAAGATCAGTGAGCAGGCAGAGAGATGGAGTGATGCAAGGTGGAAATGAAAAAGTGACTGAACTTCAGTAAAGGGTCGATCTGAACAAATAGAAGTAGATTAATCTGCTAGAAGGGGAATTCATCCACTGAGGTGATGGAATGAATGATGTCTTATGAAGTATAAACAAGTACTAAAGGGAGTGCTATGAAGTCTTAATGAGCAAAGCTCTGTGTGACAAAGTACCTGTTTGTTTGTCCTTCTTTTCCCTTTGAACTGAAATGGGAAGACAAACCCAACAATTAACAACTATAAATTAATATGTCATCAAAACACTGCAAATCAAACCAATCAAATCACATCAAACCAGTCAAAACCACACAAACTGTATGCTTGAATCAGGTTGCAGAGTAGCCTCAGTCAAGCCATCAACTACTAAGGTATGTGCAGCATGGCACCATAGCCCACTAGTGCTTCAGCTTCAGTACCACATAGTCCAGGAATAGAACTTCCATAGCAGATCACTACAGCAGTACAAACTGAGAGAATCATAGTCTGATGCTGCATTGGGCTACAGCCCTTTGCAGTAAGCATGGAGCATGTGTTCTTAAACCCATCAAACCAACATCAATAATTGATCAATAACTCGCCCTCTGCTACCGACCATGACGGTTAATACTGATCATTATTATGGTGTGATTTGTCACCATTGTTCACCAAAGCAATATTTTGTGTTCAGTATTGGTAAGTAATTAATAAGAGTGCTCTTGTAGTTTTATCATGACTCATGAGGTACATAATAAGAGAATGAACAGCAATCCTAACTGGTACTCTGATAATGTCTCAGTACTGTTACTTTTAGGATCTGACTCTTGAGGTTGTAGGATCAATAAAACATAATTAGCTTTGTAGCAATATTGACACTGAGAGTTAAAGTTGAGAGAGAGAGAGAGTGAAAGGAGAGAAAGAGAGTGAAAGGAGAGAGAGTTGAGAGAGTGAAAGGAGAGAGAGAGTTGAGAGAGAGAGAGTGAAAGGAGAGAGAGAGTTGAGAGAGTGAAAGGAGAGAGAAAGGAGAGAGAGAGAGAGAGAGAGAGAGTGAAAGGAGAGAGAGAGAAAGGAGAGAGAGAGAGAGTTGAGAGAGAGAGAGAGAGAGAGAGAGAGAGAGAGAGAGAGAGAGAGAGAGAGAGAGAGAGAGAGAGAGAGAGGCAAAAAAGAAAGAATGGTTAGTGTAAGATAAAATCAAACTAGGGAAATTGAATATAAATACAGAAAATAATAATTGAACTGCAGGTCATCAATAACGAACCGCCCCAAAGCTCTGTTCTGCTCTGCTGGCTCTGCTGAACGGAGCTGAATAGCCTCTCTCCCAAACACACAGTGTTCTCTCAGGAGTGTCCCGTGATCAGACAGTCAGACAGTGATCAGGTAAACCTGAGAACCAGAGCAGTGGTTATTATTTGAGCAATATTATTAATTGGGATGACAGGTAGCCCAGTGGTTAGAGCGTTGGACTAGTAACTGATATTTTGCAAGATCAAATCCCTGAGGTGACAAGGTAAAAATCTGTTGTTCTGCCCCTGAACAAGGCAGTTAACCACCTCTGCTATTCAGCCTCTCCACTGTTCCTAGGCTGTCATTGAAAATAAGAACTTGTTCTTAACTGACTTGCCTAGTTAAATAAAAAATACTTATCCCTGGAAAAGTTTTTCTATATCTCTATTTTAAATGCAATTATTATACAAGACTTTCCTTCTCCTCTGTGTATTTGTAATAAGAGCAGTATTCTGGGCTGCTGTGGTATTTATTTCTTCATTAGTGTCACACAGTGTGTGGCTAAGTAAGTGGCTAGAACAATCAGTGGGATGCTGCTGAAATCTTGAAATCATGAAAGAGAAACAGCATTCCATTAGTATTTGCATGTGCAGATGCCTACTTGTTGGAGATGTAAATAAAAAAATAATATGTTTCTTATTTTACAATAAAAAATAAAATGAAAAAGACAGCAATACTAACCATGACATTCATTGTCCTGTTGAATGGGATGGCCCATTTAGAGGACAAAACTGAACTCACACATACACAGAATAAAACAACATCCTATTAGGTGGTACATGTATAAGAAGACAGCATATAGTCATTACAAGCAGTGTAGTTAAGCCAAAAATAGATATTGAGTGGAGTACAGCACAGAGTAGCAGCAGATCGTCAACCCAGTTATGAGGCGGGACTAGACCATTTATCCAGTATCGGCTGCCATATTTTGTAAAACATTGAACTTCTATTGGAGGTATTGTATCGAATCTTTTCCATATGTATTACATTCCCTAAATCCCGTAACCACATTTCAAAGGTAGGTACAGTCTCCAGTTTCCAAAATTGCAATATGAGCCTTTTGGCTAATAGAGTACAAAGAGAGACAGCTTTCCCTTCGTGGTTATTCCCATCAACTGTACCAAACAGAGCGGTCAATGGGTCTGGGGCTAGAACTCTATCAAAGGCTCTAGATAACTAATCAAAAATGAGAGCCCAGTAAACATGTAACTTAGGACATGTCCAGAATAAGTGGGTCAACGTCCCCTCATCCTGCTTGCACCTCTCACACAGTGGTGAGGTGTCCGGGAATATGCAGTTTTACTTTTGAGTAATGTAACCTGTGTATCACCTTAAACTGTACAAGGTTGTGTCTGGCATTCACTGAACTGTGGTTTATATTCCTGAGAGCTTCTACCCAGTCCTCATCTGAGATTTCTGACCCAAGTTCTTGTTCCCAAGCCCTTTTAATGGTGTCTGTGGATACCTCTATGTGGGCCTGTAGCACATCATACAGTCTAGAGACCGACCCATTTGAATGGGGTTTGACAAGGATCAAGCTATCTAATGTAGGACTATTTGGCTTCATGCCATACTGTGGGATATGTGTCCTTACGAAATTCCTGATTTGGAGGTATCTGAAAAAATGTGTTGTTGGCATGTTGAACTTTCCCAGTAATTGTTGAAATGAAGCTAACTGACCATCTATGTATAGATTACCAATTGTTGTGAGCCCCTTCTCCCTCCACTTTGAAAACACCACATCATCCAATGCGGGGTGGAAAGCATGATTCAGGCAAATCGGGCTGTCAATGTATACAGTGGGTATGTTAAGAAAATACCTAATCTGTTTCCAGCGTATGACAAATGACCGGGTTAGAGTCATAAGTGGATTTTTTCACATATGTTGGGCTATTAACAAGTGCAGGGAGTGAGGAACGTTGACAGGAGGCCTGCTCAATCAAAAGCCATGCAGGCATATCCTTCTGTCTCATCGCAGGTAAGCTTTCCCTCCAGAAAGACACAATGTTCAGATTAGCAGCCCAATAATACAGTTTAAAGTGAGGAAGGCCAAAGCCCCCCTCTATTTTGTACTTGCATAAATGCTTCTTTGAAATTCTGGCTGCCTTGTTATCCCATAAAAATTGAGTTACTATTGAATCCAGTTTCTTAAAATAGCTTTGTGGTATGAAATTGGGTAGACATTGGAAGAGGTAAAGAAAGCTGGGTAGGACAACCATTTTAATAGCATTTATACGACCAACCAAGGAGATAGGCAGAGTTTTCCAAAAATCTATATTTTGTTTAAGCTGATACATTTTCATGTCCCAATTCGACTTTCAAATAGCTGATCAAGGTCTCTTGTCACTACAATGCCAAGGCTTGTGAACTTGTCCATCACTGTTCTAAACGGGGTAGATTGCAGAAATTGCATATCCACAGGCCGTGATATTGGCAACAACTCACTTTTTTGCCAGTTTATCTTGTAGCCAGAGAAGGAGCCAAATGTGTTTATCAAGTTAAGTAAGGGTGGAATAGAAGTTTTAGGCTTGGACAAAAACAAAAGAACATCGTCTGCATATAGGGAAATTTTGTGCTGTGTGTCCTTTACTTTAATAGAAGCTATATCGGCACATGCCCGAATGCGAGTAGCAAGGGGTTCCATGGCTATAGCGAAGAGAGCAGGCGAAATAGGGCACCCCTGTCGGCACCCCTTGAACAAGCGGAATGACTGCGACATTTCTTGATTGGTTACCACGGACGCCATTGGGTGTGCATAAATAATTCTTATCCAATGAATAAATTCCTTTCCGAACCCGAAGTGCTCCAGAACCGACATCATATATTTCCACTCAATCCGGTCAAACGCCTTCTCTGCATCAAGAGCTATTACCACTGCCTCAACCTTATGATCGTGATACATTACGTTGAAAAGACATCTCAAATTGTAGTGTATATGTCGGCCTGGGATAAAACCTGTCTGGTCATGGTGTATGATGTCAGAAATGTATGTTTTCAATCGGTTTGCCAATATCTTTGTCAACACCTTGTTTTCTATGGGGAGTAACGACACGGGGCGATAAGACGACATATCCATGGAATCTCTATCTTTTTTCAAGATCAGTGCTATTGTAGCCTCATACAGTGTTTGCGGGAGTTTGGCATTTTCTTTGGATTGTTTAAACATTCGCAACATAAGTGGAGCTAGACTAGCGCAGTACTTCTTATAGAATTCTATTACATATCCATCGGGCCCAGGGGCCTTGCTGTTTGGAAATTGTGCTATCGCTGTGTTAATTTCCTCCAATGTTATCCCTGCATCGAGTGCAGAAGCTGCCCCCCTGTCTAGTTTAGGAAGTTCACATTCAGTGAGAAAGCGTTCCATAGTTTGTGGATCAGTAGCATCGCATTTTGATTGGTATAGCTCTGAGTAAAACTGCGCAAAGCATTTATTAATATCCTGCGGATCTGTTACTATTTTACCTTTCTTGTCTTTTATTTTGTGAATAGCTGTAGATGCCTGTACATGCCTTAGCTGTCTTGCTAATAGTTTATGTGGTTTGTCACCCAGTTCAAAATAACTTTGTTGCGTTCTAGCAAGTAAAGAGGCTACCCGTTTCGAAAGGATGGTATTGTATTCATATTTTAACTTTGTGATGTTCTCAAGGACTGTATACGAGGAATTCGTCCTAAAAATGTTCTCCTGTTCGCCTAACTCTCTTTCAATTTCTCTTAGCCTAGTATTGGCGCGTTTCTTCCTCTCTGATGTATAAGAAATAATGTAACCTCTAATCACAGCCTTTAGAGATTCCCAAAGGGTGGAGTCGTCGACATCCCCTGTGTCGTTAGTTCCGAGGAAAAAGGCAATCTGCTCCTTCAAATACTGACAAAAAGCCTCATCTTTCAGCAGGTATGCGTCTAAGCGCCACGGTCGCCGACCTGTCGACATATTGTCGAGTTTCAGCACCATGGACACAGGAGAGTGGTCCGTAATTAGAATAGGGTGATAGGTAACCGACTGAAATTAGTTTGGAGTCCAACAAAAAATAGTCAATTCTGGAATATGATTTATGAACTGATGAAAAGAAAGAGTAATCCCTGTCTGTCAGTCTCCAAATATCGACAATGTTAAGGTTTGTCATCAGTGTATTTAGACAGACACTGGCATTTGATTGTTGAAGTGACCTTGATAGCTGTTTATCTAAAAGAGGATCTAACGTACAGTTAAAGTCTCCTCCAACAATAACACTTGTATCCGAGATATTTGTGATGTCTTAAATACCCTTTGAAAAAATAATGGATCATCGAAGTTGGGTCCATATAAATTTACCAAGGTTACTGGTTTCGAATTCAGTGTACCAGCCACAATAATATACCGACCATTAGGATCTGAAATCGAGGATGAGTAAACAAACGGAATGTTTTTCCTTATCAGGATTGCTACCCCTCTCGCTTTTGCATCAAAGTTAGACTGGTATATCTGACCGATCCAGCCGACTCGTAGCTTGGCCTGAGCGGAGCGTTTAATATGAGTTTCTTGAAGAAACACTATGCACCCAGTGATTTAAGATGAGAAAAAACCTTAGCTCGTTTCACCACATGCCCTAAGCCATTACAGTTCCAGCTGACTATCTTTATTCCACCTGGTCTACTCTGTGCTCTGTCACTATGTGGCATTTCTTATTTTAGAGCAAATTGTTGCTGTCATACAAAACTCAGAAGAAAAACGTCCCGCCGTGCGGGAGCTTGTCATGCCACCTGTACTAATAGTAAACATGAACATAAAACACACACCCCATCCCCCCCTCCCGTCCCTTTACTGAGTGACTTCCCCAAACGAAGCACTCCTTGGCTAACACACAAACCTTAGGGTGTCTAGACATAAACCCCGTGCTTCTACACCTGCATTGCTTGCTGTTTGGGGTTTTAGGCTGGGTTTCTGTACAGCACTTTGAGATATCAGCTGATGTACGAAGGGCTATATAAATAAATTTGATTTGATTTGATACAGCTTGAACTAACTCGTCTATAGATGCTCCGCATATACGCTAATATTAAATAACACTTAACTCTCACGTTAGGGGGTGAGTGGCGCCAAAACATGATGTGCCAAACAATGCTATATTAGCCACAACATCTCACCAATCATAAGTCCCAAATTCTGATCTTCTAATCGAAAAGCCATAGTCCGGAAATCCAAACACATTCCTGGCCTGTATTTGGTAATTTAGCCGGCTGACACAGCCGTTCTGTATCCTCAGCCAGGGAGCTTGCTTGTCAAGAACAGATCGGCCTCTTTTGGGTTGTCAAACGTACGTGTTGATCCCTCGACTGTCACCTTAAACCGGGCTGGGAAGAGGAATCCATATCGGATGTTGGCCGCCCTGCATTTGTTGTGTACCTCATTATACTCTTTCCGTTGGTTCCTCACCTCCAAGGTAAGATCTGGGTAGAAAGACACCCTGAAGTTAAGGGGGAACTTTTGACTAGCCAGCTTGAGGATGAGATCCCTGGTCTGGGGATAGTGCAGCCGTACAATGAATGGCCTTGGTGGCCCGCCCTTGGCCGGCTTCGTTGCCTGAGATCTGTGTGCGCGGTTGATCAGGATGGCTGTTTTGAAGTGTTCACTCCCCAGCAGGGCCGGTATCAGCTCAGAGACAAATTCAGTGAGTTTCCCTTTCTCTGTGTCCTCCTGGATCCCACATATTCGGATGTTCTGGCATCTTGAATGCGACTCGAGCATTTCCAGTCGGGCTTTCAGGGTTTTGTTGTCATTTTTGAACGTTGCGCACTGTTTCTCTATGTCCTGTAGCCTGGCCTTGTGATCGACTGTCGTTTGCTCAACCTCATGCACCCTTCTCTGAGTTGCCTTCACAGTTTCGGCCAAAGTCCCAATACTCTTTGAGATATCAGCCAACCTTGTGTCCACCTTCTTGCTTAGTGAGTTTATGGCAGCCAGTATGTCACTTTGCGTAGGCTCTGTGGGGGACTCTTGGAAGCTAGCCTCTTCAGCTAACTCCTCGTGGGTTGGCGACGTTGAAATTGGTTCGTTGTCTATCTCATTCAAGTTATCTTGTTTAGCGCTCCCTTTTCTGGTGCCTTTTCCCTTTGTCATATTTGTTTGAAGATATAGGTCGTGAGAGGTTAAGATAAATACTAATTTGTTTCAAAATGAAGCGGAGCTCTAGCAAAGCCCGTCTACTCCATAGCACGCTCTCTAGCGCCCCCCAGATGTAAATAATTGAACGCCTAACAAACGATGACAGAAAGAGAAAGAGAGAAATAACGGGAGGAGGAAGAGAGATTTGAGAGAAACAATTCAGCAGTTGACTGGGGAAGGAGGGAGGAGGAAGGAGGGAGGAGGAAGGAGGTAGGAAAGGCTGAATAGCAGAGGTGGTTAACTTTCAACAGGCTTTCTCTGAATACCCCTCTGTTTTAAAATGTTCATTCTGCTCAACCCCAAAAGAGTCTGGTATTGAGTGGTGATCTATTCCCACGCCATGGCTTTGGACAGGAAGTCAGGGAGGGTCATTCAGTCAGTCAACATGTGGGAGGAACACAATGGCACATAATGCACAGGCAATACACCACAGCAAGACACTAGAAAACACAAAACACTGCACTCAAACAGAAGACCTTGAGGGAAAACAGTGACATAAAACACAACACGGAACATTGAGTTGTAAGAGATTCTTGCAATCTAGTTACCTCTACAACTATAGCATTTGATGTCTACAACTAAAGCTCTAACCGACTATAAGTACTTCAAACAAGACACAGCTTCAAACCAAGAACACATTGCTACAGTAGCAATCAAAGACTCCAGAACATTCTACCAGTGCTACTGTAAGTTCACATAGACCTCATATGAATAAAGACCCTCACGTCTACGTTAAAGACATAAAATACTTCCTAGATCTGTCATTTGTTGGCACTGCCGTGTGATACACTGATACAGATGAAAAGACTCCACAACACAACACCATCACAATGCTGTTTGATGTGCCACCAACCTGTTGCATTGTGGGTATGATCAAAGGTGGCCTTTGAAAGCATGACGACCCCAGGCTGGCACAGAATGAGCTTGCTTACATCCCAACACAAAACTAACAAAATGATTGAACGAATTAAACAAAAGCCTAACCAAATTAACATTCAAAATAATCCCTGCCTCGGTTTCCTCTGCTTTGCAAAGGAATACATGTTACAGACAGAGCTGGTGTAACTGCGTCAGTTTTGAAGGCCTTGCTCGCATATGCCTTTTCAGTTCTGCCCACAAATTATCTATAGGATTGAGGTCAGGGCTTTGTGATGGCCACATCTTCACAAGGTCCTTTGCTGTTGTTCTTGGATTGATTTGCACTTTTTGCACCAAAGTCCATTCATCTCTAGGAGACAGAACGCATCTCCTTCCTGAGCGGTATGACAGCTGCGAGGTCCCATGGTGTTTAACTTGCATACTATTGTTTGTACAGATGAATGTGGTACCTTCAGGCGTTTGGAAATTGCTCCCAAGGATGAACCAGACTTGTGGAGGTCTACAATTTTGGCTGATTTCTTTTGATTTTCCCATAATGTCAAGCAAAGAGACACTGAGTTTGAAGGTAGGCCTTGAAATACATCTACAGATACACCTTCAATTGACTCAAATAATGTCAATTAGCTTATCAGAAGCTTCTAAAGCCATGACATCATTTTCTGGAATTTTACAAGCTGTTTAAAGGCATTGTCAACTTAGTGTATGTAAACTTCTGACCCACTGGAATTGTGATACAGTGAATTATAAGTGAAATAATCTGTCTGTAAACAATTGTTGGAAAAATGACTTGTGTCATGCACAAAGTACATGTCCTAACCGACTTGCCAAAACTATAACAAGAAATGTGTGGAGTGGTTGAAAAACGAGTTTTAACTACTCCAACCTAAGTGTATGTAAACCTCCGACTTCAACTGTAGTTCACGGACCAGAAATACATCCTTCTGGAGTGGCATAGAAGGGGGCAATGCCTGGAGCTGTGTTCCCGTGGGGTTCAGTTGGTAGAACATGGCACTTGCAATGCCAGTGATGTGGGTTCAATTCCCAGGGGGGACCAGTACACAAATGTATGCACTGGCTGCATCCCCTTTGACTTCAGAATGCAGTTTCCTCTTCAAGAAGCCAACACTTGACTCCTCTGATGTGAAAAACTACTGATCGGTATATTTTCTTTCCAAAACACTTGAGCTTGCCGTCTCTGACCAACTCTCTTGCTATCTGTCTCAGAAGAATATTCTTGACCCTAACCAGTCAAGCTTCAAGACGGATCACTCAACAGAGACTGCTCTTCTCTGCATGTGTCACGGAGGCTCTCCACACTGCTAAAGCTCTCATCTCTGCATGCCTGGCAGATATCTCAGCTTGGATGTCGGTCCACCACCTCAAGCTCGGCAAGACAGAGCTGCTCTTCCCCCCGGGAAAGGCCTGCCCTCTCCAAGACCTCTCCATCACAGTTGACAACTCCACGGTGTCCCCCTCTCAGAGTGCAAAGAACCTTGGCGTGACCCTGGACAACACCCTGTTTTTCTCTGCAAACATCAAAGCAGTGACTCGCTCCTGCAGGTTCATGCTCTACAACATTCTAGACCCCATCTTACACAGGTGCTAATCCAGGCACTTGTCATCTCCTGTCCGGACTAGTGCAACTCACTGTTGGCTGGGCTCCTGCTTTTTATATTTTAAACTTTTAATTAAACCTTTGTTTACCTAGGTAAGTCAGTTAAGAACAAATTCTCATTTAAAATTACAGCCTACCCCAGGCCAAACCTGGACGATGCTGTGCCAATTGTGCACCGCCCTACGGGACTCCCAATCTCGTCCGGGATGTGATACAGCCTGGATCTAACCTGGGACTGTAATGACACCTATTATACTGAGATGCAGGGCCTTAGACCACTGCGCCACTATCAAAACCCTGCAACTTCTCCAGAACACTGCAGCCCAACTGGTGCTCAACAGTCTCAAGTTCTCTCATGTCACCACACTCCTCCGCACACTCCACAGGCTTCCAGACGAAGCTTGCATCCACTAAAAGACCATGTCACTTGCAAGAGGAACTGCCCCTCCCTACCTTCAGGCTATGCTCAAAACTCTACACCCCAACCCGAGCATTCCATTCTGCCACCTCTGGTCTCTTGGCCCTCCCACCCCTATCTTCACCCCAGTTCCAATTCACCCCAGTTCCAATTCAGCCCAGTGTGTGTGTGTGTGTGTGTGTGTGTGTGTGTGTGTGTGTGTGTGTGTGTGTGTGTGTGTGTGTGTGTGTGTGTGTGTGTGTGTGTGTGTGTGTGTGTGTGCATATGCGTGTGCGTGTGTGTGTGTGTGTGTGTGTGCGTGTGTGTATGCGTGTGCAATCAAAGGGATAAAGAGCAATTAAAAGGCCAGTGAAACCCCTTTCTCATTTTTCTTATCTATCACTTTACCATGGTAGCTCAGACCTGAAAACCACACACACACACACACACACGCACACACACACACACACACACACCCAACTCCATCTCTCTCTTATCCTTTGTCTATGCCAATGTCAGAAGAACAGAAGTCCTCCTTCCTAAACTGTACCAATGTTGGAATTTGGGATGACCTTTAAACCACATGTAATACTATCATTACAGACAGGGTGGTCTAAGTTGCACCAGTAAACTACACAGTCTTCATCTTCTGTTTGATTTTTATTTATTTTTTATTTTTTATTTAACCTTTATTTAACCAGGTAGGCTAGTTGAGAACAAGTTCTCATTTGCAACTGCGGCCAAGATAAAGCATAGCAGTGTGAGCAGACAACAAAGAGTTACACATGGAGTAAACAATTAACAAGTCAATAACACAGTAGAAAACAAAGGGGGAGTCTATATACAATGTGTGCAAAAGGCATGAGGAGGTAGGCAAATAATTACAATTTTGCAGATTAACACTGGAGTGATGAATGATCAGATGGTCATGTACAGGTAGAGATATTGGTGTGCAAAAGAGCAGAAAAGTAAATAAATAAAAACAGTATGGGGATGAGGTAGGTGAAGAAGGGTGGGCTATTTACCAATAGACTATGTACAGCTGCAGCGATCGGTTAGCTGCTCAGATAGCTGATGTTTGAAGTTGGTGAGGGAGATAAAAGTCTCCAACTTCAGCGATTTTTGCAATTCGTTCCAGTCACAGGCAGCAGAGTACTGGAACGAAAGGCGGCCGAATGAGGTGTTGGCTTTAGGGATGATCAGTAAGATACACCTGCTGGAGCGCGTGCTACGGATGGGTGTTGCCATCGTGACCAGTGAGCTGAGATAAGGCGGAGCTTTACCTAGCATGGACTTGTAGATGACCTGGAGCCAGTGGGTCTGGCGACGAATATGTAGCGAGGGCCAGCCGACTAGAGCATACAAGTCGCAGTGGTGGGTGGTATAAGGTGCTTTAGTGACAAAACGGATGGCACTGTGATAAACTGCATCCAGTTTGCTGAGTAGAGTGTTGGAAGCCATTTTGTAGATGACATCGCCGAAGTCGAGGATCGGTAGGATAGTCAGTTTTACTAGGGTAAGCTTGGCGGCGTGAGTGAAGGAGGCTTTGTTGCGGAATAGAAAGCCGACTCTTGATTTGATTTTCGATTGGAGATGTTTGATATGAGTCTGGAAGGAGAGTTTGCAGTCTAGCCAGACACCTAGGTACTTATAGACGTCCACATATTCTAGGTCGGAACCATCCAGGGTGGTGATGCTAGTCGGGCATGCGGGTGCAGGCAGCGACCGGTTGAAAAGCATGCATTTGGTTTTACTAGCGTTTAAGAGCAGATGGAGGCCACGGAAGGAGTGTTGTATGGCATTGAAGCTTGTTTGGAGGTTAGATAGCACAGTGTCCAAAGACGGGCCGAAAGTATATAGAATGGTGTCGTCTGCGTAGAGGTGGATCAGGGAATCGCCCGCAGCAAGAGCAACATCATTGATATACACAGAGAAAAGAGTCGGCCCGAGAATTGAACCCTGTGGCACCCCCATAGAGACTGCCAGAGGACCAGACAGCATGCCCTCCGATTTGACGCACTGAACTCTGTCTGCAAAGTAATTGGTGAACCAGGCAAGGCAGTCATCCGAAAAACCGAGGCTCCTGAGTCTGCCGATAAGAATATGGTGATTGACAGAGTCGAAAGCCTTGGCAAGGTCGATGAAGACGGCTGCACAGTACTGTCTTTTATCGATGGCGGTTATGATATCGTTGAGTACCTTGAGTGTGGCTGAGGTGCACCCATGACCGGCTCGGAAACCAGATTGCACAGCGGAGAAGGTACGGTGGGATTCGAGATGGTCAGTGACCTGTTTGTTGACTTGGCTTTCGAAGACCTTAGATAGGCAGGGCAGGATGGATATAGGTCTGTAACAGTTTGGGTCCAGGGTGTCTCCCCCTTTGAAGAGGGGGATGACTGCGGCAGCTTTCCAATCCTTGGGGATCTCAGACGATATGAAAGAGAGGTTGAACAGGCTGGTAATAGGGGTTGCGACAATGGTGGCAGATAGTTTCAGAAATAGAGGGTCCAGATTGTCAAGCCCAGCTGATTTGTACGGGTCCAGGTTTTGCAGCTCTTTCAGAACATCTGCTATCTGGATTTGGTTAAAGGAGAACCTGGAGAGGCTTGGGCGAGGAGCTGCGGGGGGGGCGGAGCTGTTGGCCGAGGTTGAAGTAGCCAGGCGGAAGGCATGGCCAGCCGTTGAGAAATGCTTATTGAAGTTTTCGATAATCATGGATTTATCAGTGGTGACCGTGTTACCTAGCCTCAGTGCAGTGGGCAGCTGGGAGGAGGTGCTCTTGTTCTCCATGGACTTCACGGTGTCCCAGAACTTTTTGGAGTTGGAGCTACAGGATGCAAACTTCTGCCTGAAGAAGCTGGCCTTAGCTTTCCTGACTGACTGCGTGTATTGGTTCCGGACTTCCCTGAACAGTTGCATATCACGGGGACTATTCGATGCTATTGCAGTCCGCCACAGGATGTTTTTGTGCTGGTCGAGGGCAGTCAGGTCTGGGGTGAACAAAGGGCTGTATCTGTTCTTAGTTCTGCATTTTTTGAACGGAGCATGCTTATCTAAAATGGTGAGTTAGTTACTTTTAAAGAATGACCAGGCATCCTCAACTGACGGGATGAGGTCAATGTCCTTCCAGGATACCCGGGCCAGGTCGATTAGAAAGGCCTGCTCACAGAAGTGTTTTAGGGAGCGTTTGACAGTGATGAGGGGTGGTCGTTTGACTGCGGCTCCGTAGCGGATACAGGCAATGAGGCAGTGATCGCTGAGATCCTGGTTGAAGACAGCGGAGGTGTATTTGGAGGGCCAGTTGGTCAGGATGACGTCTATGAGGGTGCCCTTGTTTACAGAGTTAGGGTTGTACCTGGTGGGTTCCTTGATGATTTGTGTGAGATTGAGGGCATCTAGCTTAGATTGTAGGACTGGCGGGGTGTTAAGCATATCCCAGTTTAGGTCACCTAACAGAACAAACTCTGAAGCTAGATGGGGGGCGATCAATTCACAAATGGTGTCCAGGGCACAGCTGGGAGCTGAGGGGGGTTGGTAGCAGGCGGCAACCGTGAGAGACTTATTTCTGGAGAGAGTAATTTTCAAAATTAGTAGTTCGAACTGTTTGGGTATGGACCTGGAAAGTATGACATTACTTTGCAGGCTATCTCTGCAGTAAACTGCAACTCCTCCCCCTTTGGCAGTTCTATCTTGACGGAAGATGTTATAGTTGGGTATGGAAATCTCTGAATTTTTGGTGGCCTTCCTGAGCCAGGATTCAGACACAGCAAGGACATCAGGGTTAGCAGAGTGTGCTAAAGCAGTGAGTAAAACAAACTTAGGGAGGAGGCTTCTGATGTTGACATGCATGAAACCAAGGCTTTTTCGATCACAGAAGTCAACAAATGAGGGTGCCTGGGGACATGCAGGGCCTGGGTTTACCTCCACATCACCCGCGGAACAGAGAAGGAGTAGTATGAGGGTGCGGCTAAAGGCTATCAAAACTGGTCGCCTAGAGCGTTGGGGACAGAGAATAAGAGGAGCAGGTTTCTGGGCATGGTAGAATATATTCAGGGCATAATGCGCAGACAGGGGTATGGTGGGGTGCGGGTACAGCGGAGGTAAGCCCAGGCACTGGGTGATGATGAGAGAGGTTGTATCTCTGGACATGCTGGTAGTAATGGGTGAGGTCACCGCATGTGTGGGAGGTGGGACAAAGGAGTTATCAGGGGCATGAAGAGTGGAACTACGGGCTCCATTGTGAACTAAAACAATGATAACTAACCTGAACAACAGTATACAAGGCATATTGACATTTGAGAGAAACATACAGCGAGGCATGCAGTAATCACAGGTGTTGAATTGGGAAAGCTAGCTAAAACAGTAGGTGAGACAACAGCTAATCAGCTAGCACAACAACAGCAGGTAAAATGGCGTAGACTAGGCAACGGGGCCAACAGATAAAACAAACAAGCAGAATGGAGTACCGTGATTAATGGACAGTCCAGCGTGCATCAGCTATGTAGCCAAGAGATCAGTGTCCAGGGGGCAGCGGTGGATGGGGCAGGGAAGCTGGACTGGCGAGTGTTATCCAGGTTAAAAAAAACTAACAATGACTAAATAGCTTGTAGCTAGTTAGCTGGTTAGCTTCTGGAGGTTCTTGAGTGTGTTCTAAAAATTTAAAAATAATAGCGATTCCGTATCACATTGGTTGAGGCAGGTTTCCGGAAGGTATAAACAAATTTAAAGTCAAAAGAGATAGAAAGTAAATATGGGTCCGGTAAGCATTTGGGACGCAGCGATTCAGGCGGTTAGCAGGCCTGTGCTAACAAGCTAACAGTTTGTAGGCCCGGGCTAGACAAGGTAGCAGTTAGCGGACCGGAGCTGGACAAGCTAGCAGTTAGCAGGCCGAATTAGCAAGCAGGGAGATAGTGAGGGCTAGAGAGTTAGCCTTTGGGGGACGTCGCGATGGGGTGAGTCTGTTTATTCCTCTTCATGCGATGACATCGATAGACCGGTCGTGGGCCCGGGTATTGTAGCCCAGGAGTATGCTACGGTGGTAGCACAGGTGCTACGGCCGGGCTAGCTTCAAGCTAAGTGGGTGGAAACGCTAGCCAGGAGTAACCCAGGGTTGCGGTTTAGCTAGATAGCTAGTTGCTGAAAAATCCAGCTGAAAGATGTTCCGTTTGCGGTGGGAATCCGGGGATGAATCCGGGGATGAAAAATAAATAGGTCCGTTATGCTCTGGTTAGAGTCGCGTTGTACGAACAGGCGAGAGCTTTCCGAACTACAGGTTAGCTGATGACCGGTTAGCTGAAGACCGCTAGCATACCCGCTGGTTAGCTGTCTAGCTTCAGTTGAGGGGTCCCGAAGTAAATATAAATACTTTAGGAATTTAGGAAAAATAGCTACATTGGGTGAGTCGGGTTGCAGGAGAGTATTTGGAAGCTTAGGTTTAGCAAAATGTTTTCAAAGAGATATGTGGAGAAAATATGTAAAAATATGTAAAAAAACGAAAAAGAAACGATAAATACAGGGACATGACAGGACAGGACGACTTACTGCTACGCCATCTTGGAGCTATGTACTGTACAAGGCTCCAACTCTCATTAACTCTGACCCAAATCTGGCTGCTCAATAAGGTTAGGATTATGTCTCTTAGCCTTCTGCTTCTCCCCTGATCTATTGTACGGTAGGCAATAAAACCATCTTAATGAATCTCCCACACACCAGATTCCTCTAGCAATAAAAACATCTTAATTAACAGTCTATTGACTGGAAGTATAACTTGAGCTTGAGCTTTCTCCTAGGTATAGGACAGACACTTCAAAACCTTATTCCTTATGATAAAATTTTTTCACTGCCTGTTTTGCCATTTATGAATGTGTTACTCAATGGGTTTAAAATCGCTAAATTACCCATGGTATGACCATCTTAATACAGTTCCATATCCTAGCCTGGCAATAAAACCATCGTAATACAGTTCCATATGCTAGCCTGGCAATAAAACCATCGTAATACAGTTCCATATCCTAGCCTGGCAATAAAACCATCGTAATACAGTTCCATATCCTAGCCTGGCAATAAAACCATCGTAATACAGTTCCATATGCTAGCCTGGCAATAAAACCATCGTAATACAGTTCCATATGCTAGCCTGGCAATAAAACCATCGTAATACAGTTCCGTATGCTAGCCTGGCAATAAAACCATCTTAATACAGTTCCATATGCTAGCCTGGCAATAAAACCATCGTAATACAGTTCCATATGCTAGCCTGGTAATAAAACCATCTTAATGAATATCACGCACACCAGATTCCACGACCTCTTACCGTGGACATCTAGCCCTTAGCAATTGCATAATCATAAAACATAATAAGCCCTGTGATTGTAATTATTCTACATGAAATAGAAAGACCCTTCTGGTGTGACATTGATTTAGATTTAAGGGCCGGTATGGAATGACTTCTGTTTCATCATGGTGAAATGTCATCATACATAGAACGTGAGATGATAATAAATTAAGTTTATGATGTAATACTGCCTTAGGGTGACAGACAGATTAATTGCTTTGATTCCAAGGTACTAGTGTGTGTGTGTGTGTGTCCTACTCCCATGTCACTGAAAAAAACACTCTCTCATGAACACGCGCACACTCAAACATGCAAGACGGCACTGCTGCAACCCAAAGAGGAGAGACACTGCAACCCAAACAGCATATGGTACCTTGAGTTCACACTGTTTTTGTCCTCCTCTTCATTCTCCTCCCTGTAAGGAGCACCAACCCAGACAGGTTAATACAATGGCATCAATGCCCATTGACATCATCAGAGTGGTTCCATGAGGTCATCATTGTTCCTCCAGTACTGTAGTGTGTGTTTTCCATCAGTATGTCATCACTCTGTGTGGGTTCACTGGGCTTCTCTCTCACACAAAATCTCAGCTCTCCTCTGTGCTACTGTACTGTACTGTACCACTGACAGGACTAGCTCTTTGTTGCCTCGGTAGTTAGGAGATGACAGGTGCCCTCGTCTAGCACCAAGGACAGAGGTGTGTGTTTATGTGTGTGTGTGTGTGTGTGTGTGTGTGTGTGTGTGTGTGTGTGTGTGTGTGTGTGTGTGTGTGTGTGTGTGTGTGTGTGTGTGTGTGTGTGTGTGTGTGTGTGTGTCTTGTACCATCATCTTTGAAATGCAAAAGAAAGACCGTAATGTATTTTTACAGCCAAGGAGGAATTTAGATTTTGGCTTGGCCACTAGATGGCAGCCGTGTGTGTGCCACGCTTTAGACTGATCCAATGAACAATTACATATCTGTTCAAAATGTTGTATTAAGACTGCCCAAATGTGCTTAATTGATTTATTAATACATTTTCAAGTTCATAATTGTGCACTCTCCTCAAACAATAGCATGGTATTATTTCACTGTAATAGCCACTGTAAATTGGACAGTACAGTTGGATTAACAAGAATTTAACTTTCTGCCCATATCAGATATGTTTATGTCCTGGATTTTTTTGTTTGTTACTTACAACGTCATGCTAATGACATTAGCATACGTTAGCTCAATGTCCCGCGGGGGGAGGGGGTGGCACCGATCCCGTAGGACGTTAAATGAGGAAGACACATTTCAGTTGACTGACTAGGTATCCCCCTTTCCCTTTTCTCCTCAGCCTGCGTCTTTTTTTACAGGTCTCATAAACCACAGATCAGCTCTATGGGGACACACTATAAAAACTCTGTTCCGTCCAATAAAACCCACTAAATCAGTACATCTAAACTCTAGGAGATGATAACTGTATGTGTCAGTTCAATAGATTTTCATGAGGATTCACAGACAGAGCCCCATTCCATTGTAATGCCCAGTTGACTCCCACTACAAACTGTCTAGTCAGGAGGATGGAGATTCTCATGGTGAGAGACTCACTCTAATACATCCAAATACAGTGGCTGATGTATGGTCCCAACCACACACAGATACACTCACTCACACACACACACACACACACACACACACACACACACACACACACACACACACACACACACACACACACACACGCACGCACACACGCACGCACGCACGCACACACACACACACATACATATAGACGCACGCACGCACACACAAACACTTAACATGTGTTATGATAATGGGTTAGGGAACCTAGCCAGGCAAACCAGCCAACAGGAAAATAAATGCTGTCTACACCGTCTTAGCCTACACACTATTCAACAGAAAACACAATAACACACCACATTGAGTACGGTTACATGCACACAAGAATACAATTATTGTGGATAGTGAGATTAATAGAATAGTTAGTTTAAAACCTTTACATGCTTTGAAAGAAAAACGATTTCCCAATTAATCCTGTTTACATAAACACCCTCTGAAATCAGGCAACCTGATGAGACGATTGATAATTGTAGATAATCGCTAATCAAAGCAAATGTTCTACCACAGCGACCGTGTTATTTTTGCAAAGGCTATAAGATTCAGGCATACAAAGTTTGTATGTGAAAAACATTTCTAAAATGCATACTTTCAGGTCTTCCGAAGTCACTTCCCTCATAAGAGGGAGGCTTGCCCTATACATTGTACATGTACAGACCAAATAGATGAAATACACCACTGAAACTGCTTACATGTTAGGGATAATCATTGAAGGGCTATGAGCTCAATGGAAAATAATGAATGACGCAGAAGGTGTGTTCCAAGGAGAGGGGAACTATAACCTTCCATGGAGTTGCATTTGATTTGGTTATCCCTTTTATACCATGGTTATAATTGAACACATTTGCCGCTAGAAATGGAATTATGCCGTGCTGATATACCGTGCATTATAAGGAAATAATGCATGCTCTAGAATTTCCTTCAACAGTAATCAACAATGCCATGATATACAGTGCCTTTGAAAAGTATTCAGACCCCTTGACTTTTTCCACATTTTGTTACATTACAGCCTTATTCTTATATTGATTCAATTGTTTTTTTATCCTCAATAATCTACACACAATACCCCATAATGACAAAACAAAAAAAGGTTTTCAGAATTGTAGCTAATTTATTAAACATAGAAAACTGAAATATCACATTTACAGAAGTATTCAGACCCTTCACTCAGTACTTTGTTGAAGCACCTTTGGCAGTGATTACAGCAATAAGTCTTCTTAGCTATGACGCGACAAGCTTGCCAGACCTGTATTTGGGGAGTTTCTCCCATTCTTCTCTGCAGATCCTCTCAAGCTATCTGGTTGGATGTGGAGCGTTGCTGCACAGCTATTTTCAGGTCTCTCCAGAGATGTTTGATCGGGTTCAAGTCCGGGTCTGGCTATGCCATTCAAGGACATTCAGAGACTTGTCCCTAAGCCACTCCTGCATTGTGTTGGCCATGTGCTTAGGGTCATTGTCCTGTTGGAAGGTGAACCTTCACCCCAGTCTGAGGTCCTGAGCACTCTGGAGAGGGTTTTCATCAAGGATTTCTCTGTTCTTTTCTCCGCTCATCTTGGGCGGCAGGGTAGCCTAGTGGTTAGTCTAGTTGGTCTAGTAACCGGAAGGTTGCAAGTTCAAACCCCCGAGCTGACAAGGTACAAATCTGTCGTTCTGCCCCTGAACAGGCAGTTAACCCACTGTTCCTAGGCCGTCATTGAAAATAAGAATTTGTTCTTAACTGACTTGCCTAGTTAAATAAAGGTAAAATAAATAAATAAATCTTTGCCTTGATCCTGACTAGTCTCCCAGTCCCTGCTGCTGAAAAACATCCCCACAGCATGATGCTGCCACCACCATGCTTAACCGTAGGGATGGTGCTAGATTTACTCCAGATGTGACGCTTGGAATTCCAGCCAAATAGTTCAATCTTGGTTTCATCAGACCAGAGAAGCTTGATTCTCATGTTCTGAGATTCTTCAGGTCCCAAGTGGGCTGTCGTGTGCCTTTTACTGAGGAGTGGCTTCCGTCTGGCAACTCTACCATAAAGGCCTGAATGATGGACTTCTGCAGAGATGGTTGTCCTTCTGGAAGGTTCTCCTATCTCCACAGATGAACTCTAGAGCTCTGTCAGAGTGCCCATCGGGTTCTTGGTCACCTCCCTGACCAAGGCCCTTCTCCCCTGATTGCTCAGTTTGGCTGGGCAGCCAGCTCCAGAAAGAGTCTTGATGGTTCCAAACTTCTTCCATTTAAGAATGATGGAGGCCACTGAGTTCTTGGGGACCTTCAATGCTGCAGAAATTTGTTATACCCTTCCCCTGATCTGTGCCCCAACACATTCGTGTCTCGGAGCTCTACTGACAATTCCTTCGACCTCATGCCTAGGGTTTTGCACTGTAAAGTGTGGAACCTTATGTAGACATGTCAGAGTGTGCGCAACTGGTCTAAGGAAGTCAGGTGCCGGAGAGCAGAGATAAGTGACCAGGCACACTTTTTTCAGGCAGAGGAAAACAATTAAATGCAACTGCGTCACAACACTCCAGCCCATGGAAAAAGCCAGCGCACAAATTACCCAAATGGGTACAAATAACAAAAACACGGGTTAACACAATACCCGGCGCAAAACCAGCCTGTAGACTGGGGCAAAACCAGCCTGTAGACTGGGGCAAAACCAGCCTGTAGACTGGGGCAAAACCAGCCTGTAGCGTCACACACGTACCGAACGAACAATACCACACACAGACATAGGGGGAACAGAGGATAATATACACATAGAGCAATGAGGGGATGTAAACCAGGTGTGCGGGAAAACAAGACAAAACAAATGGAAAATGAAAGGTGGAGCGGCGATGGCTGGAAGACCGGTGACGTCGACCGCTGAACGCCACCCGAACAAGGAGAGGGACCGACTTTGGCGGGAGTCGTGACAAGACAGGTGTATGCCTTTCCAAATCATGTCCAATCAATTGAATTTACAACAGGTGGACTTCAATCAAGTTATAGAAACATCAAGGATGATCAATGGAAACAGGATGCATCTGAGCTCAATTTCGAGTCTCATAGCAAAGGGTCTAAATACTTATTTATGTAAATAAGGTATTTCTGTTAGTTTTTTTATTATAAATTAGCAAACATTTCTAAAAACCTGTTTTCGCTTTGTCATTATGGGGTATTGTGTGTAGATTTCTGAGGGGGAAAAAATGTCATACATTTTATAATAAGGCTGTAACGTATCAAAATGTGGAAAAGGTCAAGGGGTCTGAATACTTTCCGAAGGTACAGTAAATCCTAATAATTCAAAGGATTGCCCAGAAAAACAGGTGTATTAATTGACGTATGCTTACTTCGATTTTGAACTTACGCCGAGCCGATTAAGATAAGCAGAGTAAAGTGTTTACATGACTACTTCCATACTCAACCTACTGCCATAATCAATGTTCAATTTATGTTCTATGTTTGAGCTGCTTTTTAAAGCAAAAGCTGAATTGAAAACATTATTGTCATTGTTGAATTCAATTATCATAATAGCAAGCTATGACTGATGGTTCAGTTGGATACACTAGCAAGTCTGTTTATTTGGTTACCAATGCAACTTACTAGCTTACTAGCTACTTCAGTGGATGTTGAACACATTTCTACCTGCAAATGAACACATTACTAGTGGCAAATGTGTTCAATTATAGCCATGGTATGAAAGGGATAGTCAACGAAGGGCTATGCATTCTATGGAAAATAATGCAACTCCGTGGAAGGTTATAGTTCCACTCCGTTAGTGCAAAACACACCTTCAACATTGTTAATTATTTTCCACGGAACGCATAGCCCTTCGTTAATTATCCCTTACATAATTCGATAGATTGCTCAGAAAATCAGGTGTATGTTTAATTTGATTTTGACCTTATTCACATTAACATAAGGAGAGTGGTGTTTACATTACTATTTACAAACTCAGCCTACTACCATAATATCAAATTATTAGTGTGCATGTAAATGTACTCGCTGAGAGAGCAGGCTATTAGTCATCAGCAGACAGCACTGCCTGGAAGCTGAAACATACTGCTGTAACACATTCACTCCCTACTGCCTGGAGGCTGAAACATACTCCTGTTACACATTCCCTCCCTACTGCCTGGAGGCTGGAACATACTGCTGTAACACATTCCCTCCCTACTGCCTGGAGGCTGAAACATACTCCTGTAAAACATTCCCTCCCTACTGCCTGGAGGCTGAAACATACTGCTGTAACACATTCCCTCCCTACTGTCTGGAGGCTGAAACATACTGCTGTAACACATTCCCGCCCTACTGCCTGGAGGCTGAAACATACTGCTGTAACACATTCCCTCCCTACTGCCTGGAGGCTGAAACATACTGCTGTAACACATTCCCTCCCTACTGTCTGGAGGCTGAAACATACTCCTGTAAAACATTCCCTCCCTACTGCCTGGAGACTGAAACATACTCCTGTAAAACATTCCCTCCCTACTGCCTGGAGACTGAAACATACTCCTGTAACACATTCCCTCCCTACTGCCTGGAGGCTGAAACATACTCCTGTAACACATTCCCTCCCTACTGCCTGGAGGCTGAAACATACTCCTGTAAAACATTCCCTCCCTACTGCCTGGAGGCTGAAACATACTGCTGTAACACATTCACTCCATACTGACTGGAGACTGAAACATACTGCTGTAACACATTCCCTCCCTACTGCCTGGAGACTGAAACATACTGCTGTAACACATTCACTCCCTACTGCCTGGAGGCTGACACATACTCCTGTAACACATTCCCTCCCTACTGCCTGGAGGCTGAAACATACTCCTGTAACACATTCCCTCCCTACTGCCTGGAGGCTGGAACATACTGCTGTAACACATTCCCTCCCTACTGCCTGGAGGCTGAAACATACTCCTGTAAAACATTCCCTCCCTACTGCCTGGAGGCTGAAACATACTGCTGTAACACATTCCCTCCCTACTGTCTGGAGGCTGAAACATACTGCTGTAACACATTCACTCCATACTGACTGGAGACTGAAACATACTGCTGTAACACATTCCCTCCCTACTGCCTGGAGACTGAAACATACTGCTGTAACACATTCCCTCCCTACTGCCTGGAGGCTGAAACATACTCCTGTAACACATTCCCTCCCTACTGCCTGGAGGCTGGAACATACTGCTGTAACACATTCCCTCCCTACTGCCTGGAGGCTGAAACATACTCCTGTAAAACATTCCCTCCATACTGCCTGGAGGCTGAAACATACTGCTGTAACACATTCCCTCCCTACTGTCTGGAGGCTGAAACATACTGCTGTAACACATTCCCTCCCTACTGCCTGGAGGCTGAAACATACTGCTGTAACACATTCCCTCCCTACTGCCTGGAGGCTGAAACATACTGCTGTAACACATTCCCTCCCTACTGTCTGGAGGCTGAAACATACTCCTGTAAAACATTCCCTCCCTACTGCCTGGAGGCTGAAACATACTCCTGTAACACATTCCCTCCCTACTGCCTGGAGACTGAAACATACTCCTGTAACACATTCCCTCCCTACTGCCTGGAGGCTGAAACATACTCCTGTAACACATTCCCTCCCTACTGCCTGGAGGCTGAAACATACTCCTGTAAAACATTCCCTCCCTACTGCCTGGAGGCTGAAACATACTGCTGTAACACATTCCCTCCCTACTGTCTGGAGGCTGAAACATACTGCTGTAACACATTCACTCCATACTGACTGGAGACTGAAACATACTGCTGTAACACATTCCCTCCCTACTGCCTGGAGACTGAAACATACTCCTGTAACACATTCCCTCCCTACTGCCTGGAGGCTGAAACATACTCCTGTAAAACATTCCCTCCCTACTGCCTGGAGGCTGAAACATACTGCTGTAACACATTCACTCCATACTGACTGGAGACTGAAACATACTGCTGTAACACATTCCCTCCCTACTGCCTGGAGACTGAAACATACTGCTGTAACACATTCACTCCCTACTGCCTGGAGGCTGACACATACTCCTGTAACACATTCCCTCCCTACTGCCTGGAGGCTGAAACATACTCCTGTAACACATTCCCTCCCTACTGCCTGGAGGCTGGAACATACTGCTGTAACACATTCCCTCCCTACTGCCTGGAGGCTGAAACATACTCCTGTAAAACATTCCCTCCCTACTGCCTGGAGGCTGAAACATACTGCTGTAACACATTCCCTCCCTACTGTCTGGAGGCTGAAACATACTGCTGTAACACATTCACTCCATACTGACTGGAGACTGAAACATACTGCTGTAACACATTCCCTCCCTACTGCCTGGAGACTGAAACATACTGCTGTAACACATTCCCTCCCTACTGCCTGGAGGCTGAAACATACTCCTGTAACACATTCCCTCCCTACTGCCTGGAGGCTGGAACATACTGCTGTAACACATTCCCTCCCTACTGCCTGGAGGCTGAAACATACTCCTGTAAAACATTCCCTCCATACTGCCTGGAGGCTGAAACATACTGCTGTAACACATTCCCTCCCTACTGTCTGGAGGCTGAAACATACTGCTGTAACACATTCCCTCCCTACTGCCTGGAGGCTGAAACATACTGCTGTAACACATTCCCTCCCTACTGCCTGGAGGCTGAAACATACTGCTGTAACACATTCCCTCCCTACTGTCTGGAGGCTGAAACATACTCCTGTAAAACATTCCCTCCCTACTGCCTGGAGGCTGAAACATACTCCTGTAACACATTCCCTCCCTACTGCCTGGAGACTGAAACATACTCCTGTAACACATTCCCTCCCTACTGCCTGGAGGCTGAAACATACTCCTGTAACACATTCCCTCCCTACTGCCTGGAGACTGAAACATACTGCTGTAACACATTCCCTCCCTACTGTCTGGAGGCTGAAACATACTGCTGTAACACATTCATTCCATACTGACTGGAGACTGAAACATACTGCTGTAACACATTCCCTCCCTACTGCCTGGAGACTGAAACATACTGCTGTAACACATTCACTCCCTACTGCCTGGAGGCTGAAACATACTCCTGTAACACATTCCCTCCCTACTGCCTGGAGCCTGAAACATACTGCTGTAACACATTCCCTCCCTACTGACTGGAGGCTGAAACATACTGCTGTAACACATTCCCTCCCTAATGCCTGGAGGCTGAAACATACTCCTGTAACACATTCCCTCCCTACTGCCTGGAGACTGAAACATACTGCTGTAACACATTCACTCCATACTGACTGGAGGCTGAAACATACTGCTGTAACACATTCCCTCCCTACTGCCTGGAGGCTGAAACATACTGCTGTAACACATTCCCTCCCTCCTTTAGCTGGCACGAGTATCGTTAAAGGAGTGTCTAGGTATGTTTAAATGCATGGTGTGAAGATGATGATGATGATGATATTGTTGATGATTATCATGTCTTCACTTTTGTTGTTATTAATGAGAATGATAATGATGATGAGGATTGTTCTAACTATGGTGTTGGTGTATTTTGAGCATAATGGTAAATTTAATGACTTTACTGACAATAATGACATCTTCGCTTTGATGTTATTGTTGTTGTTGTTGTTTTAAACCTTGTTGGGAATTGGCCAATATGAATGGGGCTAAATAGAAATGTTTCTTACAGAGGAAATACGGATAGCATATGCATAACCATGGTAGCACTTAAAAGATAACACCGTTGATTTTATGTGATTTTACATTAACTGTACTTTTCACCGCAATTGTTGATAACGAAATCTGAAAATAGTCTGGATACATTCAGTAACATGATAAGAATATTCTTGGAAAATATGAGGTAGCTGCAACAATGACAAGGGTTTGACTGAGAGGACTATGTGGTGTTTGCAAGTAGCCACACACCTCTCCAAAGTGTGCACAGTTCCTAATTCATTACAATGCACTTTTATGACTCGAAGAAGAGCCTTCAACTATAAGGTGTTTTTTGAGCTCTCCTAGCTGTGCCATTGAGGAACTAGAGCAAGAACACTTGTAGTTGTTTTGTTTGGAACACAACCCTGCATTCCCCTTTACACAATTAATGTTGTTGTTTACGCAATTAAAAAACGGCCCATTATAACTCGCAATCTGGGTCATATTGGCATCATTTGAAAGCTTGTTCTCTTGCCGACATGACTAGCTAAGTTATAAACTACAATCTTTCACAGTTATGTGTGCATTGAGGTGTGTGTTAAATGGCAAAATCCTTTCCCCCAATAGATAAACATAGGCTCATTCTGTACAGGACAACCAGGGTAAAACACCATGTCATCTTGTAAAAAACATAGTGATCATAAACGTTGACACGGTATATTATGAGTTTTATGATATGGAAATGTGAAGTGCACATTTGGACTCATTTGGACGGGTATTTGTCTTGCTTGTATGACATCAAAGCAGTATTCATTATATTCCTCAACATCTAATCTTTCAAAATTAGTCGGAGGGATGGGGCAACTTCTTGTCGCGTGCGGTTATCATGTTCAGAACAGCTGTCAGTCAAAACCCATACAGAGCCGTGAAGCGCAGAGGCTGAGCTCTGACATCATTTATAGCATGCTACTGTACAGCCACTGCGTTACAATTTAGGCACTTATCAGTGTCCAAATCTGCCATTTTCAACCTGTATATGAGTACGAGTGTAAAGGGCTACTGATGATGAAGAGATGGTTCCAGGTATGACATTGATGCATTCACATTTATAATGATGCTGATTATGTACTTCTCAGATAGAGTTCAGTGTGTCAAATCGGAGGGCCTGTTGTCCGGACCTCTGGCAGTCTATATGGGGGTGCCACAGGGTTCAATTCTAGGGCCGATTCTTTTCTCTGTATATATCAATGATGTCGCTCTTGCTGCTGGTGATACTCTGATCCACCTCTACGCAGACGACACCATTCTGTATACATCGGGCCCTTCCTTGGACACTGTGTGAACAAACCTCCAAACGAGCTTCAATGCCATACAACACTCCTTCTGTGGCCTCCAACTGCTCTTAAATGCTAGTAAAACTAAATGCATTTTATGTGTAACTCTGTGCTGTTGTTTTTGTCGCACTGCTTTGCTTTATCTTGGCCAGGATGCAGTTGTAAATGAGAACTTGTTCTCCACTAGCCTACCTGGTTAAATAAAGGTAAAATAAAAATAAGAAAATGTTTCAGCTATATTAATGGAGTTGTCGACTCACTTCCTGAAAGTGGGAATTCCGTGGATGGATCGTCCAGGAGACACTCCTGATCCTGATCCATGGCTGTGTCCGGAAAGCAGGCTGTCTGTCTCAAACTGGAACGTTCCCTCTGGGTCGCCCGGAACGTCCAGGAATTCCCCATCGCTCCACACCCCCACTGTCCCATCCATGGTCGTGTACTTGATGTCTACGGTAACACTAGTCTGGAATGGAATAGCCGACCAATGAATTAGTCAAAACAAACTAGAAACACACAGATTTCTCATCAAGTGAATACACGCCCAAGGAACTGTGGCATTGGAATTTCTTTTGACAGCAACTGCCTTTACTACAAACCAAGCCATTTATTTCACTGACAAAGACTGAGGAGGGAAATAAACAAACAATGTTCCCCTTTCCACCTCTCTCTCCCTATCTCGCTCTCTCTGCCCTGCGACCTCCCGGGAGCCAGTAAATCACTGCAGAGCCAGTAAAGTTAAAGGGGTTACCATGGTAACCCTGGATCTTTCAGTGGGAGGCTATAAAAACACTTCTGCTTAGTTAGAACTCAGGTGAGAGTCTGCCGGATGTTTTCCTCCTCTCTCCCTCATCAGGGACAGAGAGGAGTGCAGAGGGGCTGAGAGGTGTGTGTGTGTGTGTGTGTGTGTGTGTGTGTGTGTGTGTGTGTGTGTGTGTGTGTGTGTGTGTGTGTGTGTGTGTGTGTGTGTGTGTGTGTGTGTGTGTGTGTGTGTGTGTGTGTGTGTGTGTGTGTGTGTGTGTGTGTGGAGAGCCGCACACTCTAGGAGCTCAGATGCAATAATTTCATAACCAATCTTTCGACAGCCATCAGGTATAATGAGTGTGAGTACCCCCCAGGTCATTCTGGTTACTATGTGTGATATCATCTGAATAACAGAGTCAGCATTCACAGCTCCACTAACACCATTCTCCTAAGCCCTGGGGTAATTTATACAGATGAGCTCTCACACTCTTTATAGTCGTTTCTCTATCCCCCTTTCTATATCTCCCTTGATCTCTCCATCCCTTGCTCCCTCTAGCTTACTCTCTTTTTCATTCCCTTAAACACTGTTCTCTGAATATATGGCTATTGGATCAGTACTCATCTGAGCTCCATAAAATACAAATCTGTTTATCTGTGTGTTTGCGGTATATACTGTAAATACATGTGTGCTGTCCATAGACCAGTATGGAGGATTCCCACTCTTATGGATGAAGACCTGTAGACTGATCTGGGACCAGTGCTGGGGCTTACCCGTATGGCGGTGTTGTTGTCATCGATGAGTGTGTCTGTCACCTCCAGCTGCCCCTCCTCCGCCACCTTCTGTAGAACCATCCGGAAGGTTCCAATGACTCTGGAACAACAAAATCACAAAAACCATAAACAATCAAACTATAGTGGGATAGTGGGTTAGAACCCATTAGTTGATCAACGCTATAGATCCTCCCCCAGCAGGTCATGATGCAGGGCTGTGTCTTAGCTAGAAACATTGGTATAGTCTGTTTGATGGGTCACAGAGAATCTCAGAAAGACAGACAGAAATGGACAGTGCACTGCACATAGAATGAGCCTTAATCTCTTGAACCTCTTTAACAGTGGGTTTTGGTGGGTTACATTGAATCAGTGTGATAGTGTTGTCCTCCCACAGCTTGCACCATCTTCCTCTTCCTCCCCTCTATGTTCTCTTTCTCTCTCCACCTTCTTGTTGACTATCTCATAATCCCATACAGTATGTCTCTACCATCCACCATAAGTCTTTCTGTCTATTTCAGTCTTTCGTCTCTGGCTCCTGTCTCTTCTCCCTCTGCCTGCATGGTGTGTAGGCAAGTGGCTGTGTTTGTGTGTGTTTGTGTGTGTGTGTTTGTGTATACGCGCACGTGCATGTGTGTGTGTGGGCAGAGTGATGGAGATTGGCTCTGACAGGCAGGGATAGTGTGTCATTGTCGCAACCCGCTACAGCAACTAACCAGTAAAGACTGGCAGACTATGAGTAATCGGCTACTATTAAATCTCAGCTACAGAGCTACTGAGAGAGATATATATACACACCAACCTTTGGCCAGCGAGGAATTTGTGAAGTTGAGTTGCATTCAACCCTCCCCCAACATACCAACACCAAACAGTTATATCCATATTGTTTTCTCATTAGCTGCTTTCGCTGTTCCCAAAAAAAAGCTATTTTAACAAAGTGTCTAAGAAAACTTCAGTGATTTATTCCCATAGCACACTAACTTTAGGTTTTTAACTTCCTGTCTATAAGCAAAGTTTCCAGAAATATACAGTGGCTTGCGAAAGTATTCACCACCCTTGGCATTTTTCCTATTTTATTGCCTTACAACCTGGAATTAAAATAGGGGGGGTTGTATCATTTGATTTACACAACAAGCCTATCACTTTGAAGATTATTTTTCATTTTTTTATTGTGAAACAAACAAGAAAGAAAACCAAAAAACTAAAAACTTGAGCATTCATAACTATTCACCCCCCCAAAGTCAATACTTTGTAGTGCCACCTTTTGCAGCAATTACAGCTGCAAGTCTCTTGGGGTATGTCTCTATAAGCTTGGCACATCTAGCCACTGGGATTCCATTCTTCAAGGCAAAACTACTCCAGCTCCTTCAAGTTGGATGGGTTCCGCTGGTGTACAGCAATCTTTAAGTCATACCACAGATTCTCAATTGGATTGAAGTCTGGGCTTTGACTAGGCCATTCCAAGACATTTAAACGTTTCCCCTTAAACCACTCGAGTGTTGCTTTAACAGTATGCTTAGGGCCATTGTCCTGCTGGAAGGTGAACCTCCGTCCCAGTCTCAAATCTCTGGAAGACTGAAACAGGTTTTTTTTCTCACTTTTTGTGTATGTCCGTTACATGAAATCCAAATAAAAATCCATTTAAATTACAGGTTGTAATGCAACAAAATAGGAAAAATGCCTAGGGGATGAATTCTTTTGCAAGGCACTGTATATGAATTTTTTACTTTTATTTAATTGCTTTGGATTGAAACAAAAGTTGGGAGATAATTCCAATTCTGTAACAGCCCTGAGTCTCAGCACGTACCAGACTGCTTAGAGAGATATGGGTTTCAGGGCCTCCCAAGTGGCGCAGTGGTCTAAGGCACTGGATCACAATGATAGCTGTGCCACTAGAGATTCTGCATTCGAGTCCAGGCTCTGTCACAGCCGGCCCGTGACCGGGAAACCCATGGGGCGTTGTCTGGGTTAGGGGAGGGTTTGGCCGGCAAGGATGTCCTTGTCCCGTCACACGCTAGCGACTCCTGTGGCATGTGTACAGCGTTTCCTCCGACACATTGGTGCTTCTGGGTTAAGTGGGCAATATGTCAAGAAGCAGTGCGGTTGGGTTGTGTTTTGGGGGACGCACAGCTCTTGACCTTCGCCTCTCCGTATGGGAGTTGCAGTGATGAGACAAGACTGTAACTACCAATTGGACACCACAAAAAAGGGGCAAAAACTATGGGTTTCACTCTGTATGAGCAACAGCTATAAAGGCTTAATTAAGCCTTCATAGTGCATTTACAACAAAGTCTCACGTAAGAATTAGACATTCATCTATGTTTCTCAAATTTCAAAGTTGTTCCAAACGTAACATTTTGAAGTTAAGTTTAGGCATTAACTCAGAAATCTCAAGGTTAGGCATTAACTCTGAAGGGTTAAGGTAAGGGTTAAGGTTTGGGACGGGCTTAAACTAAAAATCTCCTAAAAAATAATATATCACTGGATTTGAACATGCAACCTTTGGCACAAGAGGCAGCTGCTTTCTACATCAACCCCAAATGTTTGTAAGGCCTTCATAGATAGTACACAAATAATTTATGAGCAAATGGAATTCGCTGTTCATTTCAAGTGGGAGTGAAACGTGGTATTCAGTCAGAGAATTACAGAGGATGTGAATAATTTATATAGTCCCCCCCACCAAGTCACACATCACAAACACAGTATATTGGAACCCATTAGGTTGCTCCTGCCACATGCCTAATGATCATACACCCAAACAACCTTAATACACACACACACACACACACACACACACATCCACTGGGAGCCCAACTACACACACTAAAAGCCACACTGACGGATCTGGAAGGGCAACCAGTCAATGGCATTACAGCCTGGCACATACACAAACACACACACGCCTTTAGGACCTTTACAAACTGAGCAAACAGACTTTAACCTAATCAAAGACTTAACTCAACAGGAGAAGTTCTCCCTTGAGAAAGATATCCCAACCCCGAGCAGGTCAGACCAGACCTCTTCATTATATAACCCCGCAGCTGAAGAAACCCAAGCGGAAAGTCAACCCCCCAGCACAGAGTACTACTCCCTCATTGAAATGAAGGATATATTTACCCAGCTGGAGATAAAGCATGTGGAGCTGGAACAGCAGGTGATTACACTCCAGTCAGCACAGACCCAGACAACAGTCCAGCACAACAACACCCCCTTAACCAGACCCGGAGAGCTGGAGGTGGAGAGAGACATACTGTATCTGCACTTAGGACTGTGGTGAGACAACTTTAACAAGATAAAAAGCATGAGCAGGAGAAGAACAGAGCACTAGAGGAGAGGATCAGACTGCTGGAGGAGAGGGTGAGGGGGATGACGTGTGACAGAGAACAACCCACTAGAGAGGTGGCCACCCCCACAGAGAAGCCAGCAGAACAGCCCACCTCAGCTCCCAACAAGTCTCGACACCACAGCGAAACAGTCCACCCCAGAGCCTGACCATAGCCTCGAAATCCTAGCGGGACAAACAAATGAAGAACCCCAAGCCCAGGGGATTTCACCCCCTCTGAGCACCCCCTGTGTCAGCCACCCAGATAGCCCTCCTGACAACCCTTGCACACCCACTGAGGACATACACAAGACACAGATTGTACTCCTTATGGACTCAAATGGGAAATATATACAAAAAAAATCTATGTTTTCCCAAACACAGTGTGTCTAAAAGCTGGTGTCCAAACACCTAGCACGCCCTAGACCGTCTGTCTGAGGACCAACTAGGTTCACCTAGTGTAACGGTTCTCCTCTTCGTCTGATGAGGAATAGGAATAGGAATCATCGGACCAACACACAGCGTGGTAAGTGTTCACAGTATATTTAACTAAATAAACTGAACACTGAATGAAAAAAACAACAAAGAGCGTGAACGACACGAAACAGTCGTGTAAGGTGAAAAACGCAAAACAGAAAGCAACTACCCACAAACACAGGTGGGTACAGGCTAACGAAGTATGGTTCTCAATCAGAGACAACGATGGACAACTGCCTCTGATTGGGAACTATACCAGGCCAAACACATAGAAATACAACACACAGAACAAAACATAGAATGAAAAACATAGAATTCCCACCCCAACTCACGCCCTGACCAAACCAAAATGGAGACATAAAAAAGGAACTAAGGTCAGGACGTGACACCTAGCCACATAATAATACACACAGGCACAAACGACCTCAGAGCCCAGCAGGAAAGGGTGGCCAAAGAACTCAAGGGAGTGATAGAAAAAGCTTGTTCTACTTTCCCTAACTATCCACCCTGCTACCACGAAAAGACTTCCACCCTGCTACCATACAGCGGGTAAACGCAAGTATTTCCCGTGACTGTGCCTCAAAACCAAATGTTTACCTGACCCACCACTCTAACCTGGACTTGAACAGCCTTTATGACTAGGTCCACCGATACAAGGCAGCAGTGCCCACCTTCACCCAGACCCTAAAGGACATCGCTCTCAAACTTACAGTTGAAGTCAGAAGTTTACATATACTTCTGTTGGAGTCATTAAAACTATTTTTTCAACCACTCCACAAATGTCTTGTTAACCAACTATAGATTTGGCAAGTCGGTTAGGACATATAGTCATTTTTCTAACAATTGTTTAAAGACAGATTATTTAAATTATAATTCACTGTATCACGATTCTAGTGGGTCAGAAGTTTACATACACTAAGTTGACAATGCCTTTAAACAGCTTGTAGAATTCCAGAAAATGCTGTCATGGCTTTAGAAGCTTCTGATAAGCTAATTGACATTATTTGAGTCAATTGAAGGTGTACCTGTGGCTGTATTTTAAGGCCTACCTTCAAACTCAGTGCCTCTTTGCTTGACATCATGGGAACATCTAAATAAATCAGCCAAGACCTCAGGAAAAAAAATGTAGACATCCACAAGTCTGGTTCATCCTTGGGAGCAATTTCCAAATGCCTGAAGTACCAAGTTCATCTGTACAAACAATAGTACGCAAGTGTAAACACCATGGGACCATGTAGATGTCATACTGCTCAGGAAGGAGACGCATTCTGTCTCCTAGAGATTAACTTACTTTGGTGCGAAAAGTGCAAATCAATCCCAGAACAACAGCAAAGGACCATGTGAAGATGGAGGAAACAGGTACAAAAATCTCACGATACATGGCCCCATTCATTCTTTCCTTTACACGGATCAGTCGTCCTGGTCCCTTTGCAGAAAAACAGCCCCAAAGCATGATGTTTCCACCCCCATGCTTCACAGTAGGTATAGTGTTCTTTGGATGCAACTCAGCATTCTTTGTCCTCCAAACACAACGAGTTGAGTTTTTACCAAAAAGTTATATTTTGGTTTCATCTGACCATATGACATTCTCCCAATCTTCTTCTGGATCTTCCAAATGCTCTCTCCAAATGCTCTCTTCAGACGGGCCTGGACATGTACTGGCTTAAGCAGGGGGACACGTCTGGCACTGCAGGATTTGAGTCCCTGGCGGCGTAGTGTGTTACTGATGGTAGGCTTTGTTACTTTGGTCCCAGCTCTCTGCAGGTCATTCACTAGGTCCCCCCGTGTGGTTCTGGGATTTTTGCTCACCATTCTTGTGATCATTTTGACCCCACGGGGTGAGATCTTGCGTGGAGCCCCAGATCGAGCGAGATTATCAGTGGTCTTGTATGTCTTCCATTTCCTAATAATTGCTCCCACAGTTGATTTCTTAAAAACCAAGCTGCTTACCTATTGCAGATTCAGTCTTCCCAGCCTGGTGCAGGTCTACAATTTTGTTTCTGGTGTCCTTTGACAGCTCTTTGGTCTTGGCCATAGTGGAGTTTGGAGTGTGACTGTTTGAGGTTGTGGACAGGTGTCTTTTATACTGATAACAAGTTCAAACGGGTGCCATTAATACAGGTAACGAGTGGAGGACAGAGGAGCCTCTTAAAGAAGAAGTTACAGGTCTGTGAGAGCCAGAAATCTTGCTTGTTTGTAGGTGACCAAATACTTATTTTCCACCATAATTTGCAAATTAATTAATTAAAAATCCTACAATGTGATTTTCTGGATTTTTTTCTCTTTTTGTCTGTCATAGTGGAAGTGTACATATGATGAAAATTACTGGGAGTGGGAGAACTTGCACAATTGGTGGCTGACTAAGTACTTTTTTGCCCCACTGTATTTTGGGAAACTTTTGGAAGGCTAACTGAGATGTTTAATCCAAGTTAAACAATATAAAGCCAATGCTACCAAATACTAATTGAGTGTATGTAAACTGCTGACCCACTGGGAATGTGATGAAAGGAACAAAAGCTGAAATAAATCATTTTCTCTACCATTATTCTGACATTTCACATTCTCAAAATAAAGTGGTGATCCTAACTGGCCTAAAACAGGGCATCTTTACTAGGATTAAATGTCAGGAGTTGTGAAAAACTGAGTTTAAATGTCTTTGGCTAAGGTGTATGTAAACCTCCGACTTCAACTGTATATCCCCCACTAGAATCCCCATACTTTAATGAAGACAGCTTTTCCATCCTGAAGGGGGAAATCAATCCAGGCCCAGGGACATGTACTAGTCTGTGGTGACCTAAATGCCAGAAACGGACAAAAAGCTGACACCCTCAGCACACAGGGGGACAAACACCTCCCCATATGCCCCCCTAGGCACAACTATGACAACTTAACCAACAAAAACAGGTCACAACTCCTGCAGCTCTGTCAAACACTGGTTATGTACATAGTCAATGGTAGGCTTTGAGGGGACTCCTATGGTAGGTAGTAGGTACACATATAGCTAATCTCTTGGCAGTAGTACTGTAGACTACTTTATCACTGACCTCAACCCAGAGTCTCTCAGAGCGTTCACAGCCAGCCCACTGACACCCCTATCAGACCACAGCAAAATCACACTCTACTTGAACAGAGCAATTTTATTTTACCTTTATTTAACCAGGCAAGTCAGTTAAGAACAAATTCTTATTATCAATGACGGCCTAGGAACAGTGGGTTAACTGCCTGTTCAGGGGCAGAACGACAATAGTCAATCATTAGGCATCAAAGCAAAAGGAACTGAGTAATATTAAGCATATAAATAATGCATGCAGAGCAGAATTAGGCCGATATCGGCCGATTATCCAAATCCAGAAAAGAGCGGTTAAATTCTACTACCACCTAAAAGGAAACGATTCCCAAACCTTCCATAACAATGCCATCACCTACAGAGAGATGAACCTGGAGAAGAGTCCCCTAAGCAAGCTGGTCCTGGGGCTCTGTTCATAAACACAAACAGACCTCACAGAGCCCCAGGACAGCAACACAATTAGACTTACTTGACACATTGGAAGGAATTAACAAAATAACAGAGCAAACTAGAATGCTATTTGGCCCTGAACAGAGAGTACACAATGGCAGAATACCTGACCACTGTGACTGACACAAACTTAAGGAAAGCTTTGACTATGTACAGACTCAGTGAGCACAGCCTTGCTATTGAGAAAGGCCGCCGTAGGCAGACCTGGCTCTCAAGAGAAGACAGACTATGTGCACACTGCCCACAAAATGAAGTGGAAACTGAGCTGCACTTCCTAACCTCCTGCCAAATGAAGAACAAACACCATTGTAAATACAACCCATATTTATGTTTATTTATTTTCCCTTTTGTACTTTAACCATTTGAAAATCGTTACAACACTGTATATATATATAATATGACATTTGTAATGTCTTTATTCTTTTGGAACGTCTGAGTGTAATGTTCACTGTAAATCTTTATTGTTTATTTAACTTTTGTATATTATCTACTTCACTTGCTCTGGCAATGTTAACATGTGTTTCCCTATGCCAATAAAGCCCCTTGAATTGAATTTAATTGAGAGAGAGAGAGAGAGAGAGAGAGAGAGAGAGAGAGAGAGAGAGAGAGAGAGAGAGAGAGAGAGAGAGAGAGAGAAAGAGAGAGAGAGGCAGTGACATTAATAGCCATGGCTATTAGATCCTATCAGTAGAAGACCAATCACAAACCATCATTGTGTTTATCACTCCAACTACTCTCTAGCTCTGTCTCCCTTTTCCCTTCCCCACCCATGTATATTTCTCTCTCTCTCTCTCTCTCTCTCTCTCTCTCTCTCTCTGTCTCTCTCTGTCTCTCTCTCTCTCTCTCTCTCTCTCTCTCTCTCTCTCTCTCTCTCTCTCTGTCTCTCTCTCTCTCTCTCTCTCTCTCTCTCTTACTTTCTCCTCCCTCCTGAGAGATAGATGCAATATGCAGCAGAAACTGAAGTGTAACAATAATAACAACTGCAGCCAAATGAAGTAAACAGCCAGCACAGACATATAATTCAATAGAGGACAAATGTCATGGAGACAGAAACAGAACCCTACTCCAGATTTGATCCTCACTGTAACTAATCATTCCACCTCCAGCACATACAGCCAGGCTTCATGTACCCTCCTCTACTGTTCTCTCTTCTCCAAGCCTCTCCTCTATCCTCCCCCATCTTTATCTCTTTTCTACTCTCTACTCTGTCCTTTTGTTATCATAACGGTGATCGATACCTCCTCAGAAAAGTGAACTGTTTGTTACTCCCTTTCAACCACTCCTGTGTACTCCTGAATAATAGAATAAGAACAGCCTATCAGGTTCTGGCTCACTTTTTGCCTCTTCAAAAGGTGCCATTCATTATTGATCATTGCCTGCCAAACAATTTACTTTCACCTACTTCATAATTCAAAGCAGAGTTCCTCTCTTTATTCCTTCTCAAGTCAATTTCATTTTTCTAATCTAGATCAACCCTCAAAGTCTGAAGTGTGCTAGCTTCCATCAGGCAATGAATTCAATTAAAGGAGAAGTTGTATTTCTTACACAAAGAAAACCCCACAAGCAAAGGCTTCAAAAACACCCAAATACGTTGTTTTATAAAGGGCAAAGTTCTCAGTACAGTGATGAAGAACACATGAAATTCCATTTTGTTGCGACTCGAGTGATACGTCCTTCCATTCTGCAGGTAACTGAGAAAATAAAGGAAACACTTGAATAAGCAAGGGATACAAAGCATATTTAAATCATGGGGTGCTTCTACACAGGGAGATCCAGACACAGAATCTATGCCAAGGGGCATTGAAGCTGTTCTGGCAGCTCATGGATGCCCAACGCCCTATTAAGACACATGATGTTGGGGTTTCCTTTCTTTTGGCTGTGACCTGTTGCAGCAGGCTACATGGACGGGAACTGCTGGATAGGGGTAAGTGATTTGCTGTTTGGGGTAAGTTTCTCAAAATCATGTGAAATCACAAAAAAAGGTATAGCCTGCCATTTACATAAAAAATAGAGAATGGGTTATAGAAAATAAAACTTCCTTAAGGCTTGACTACAAGAATATGTTTTGCTCTTAGAAGAAATGACTGTAGAGAAGACCTTGGAATATGAAAACAAACCACAGGCTGTTTAGTATTCTCTCATGGAAATGACTGTACTGTATGCTCTTGGTAAGAAGGAGAAATTCATCTTTAAACTGATTTACTTTTGATTGTCATATTACTAAGCAGTTCCCCCTGTTGGCCAGTTAGACATGAATAACACACATGCCCACATGCCCCCCCCCTCCTCTCTCTCTCTCTCTCTCTCTCTCTCTCGCTCCTAGCTCCTCCCCTATATTGTCTGCCACCCCTGTACCTGTGTGGTTATTTTGATGGTGTGGCTGTGCCACTGTGCAAACTTTAGAGACAGTAACTGTGTGTTGATGAGTGCTCGATGTGAGGGGAATGAAAACGACCCTCTGCACTTTACCAAGGACAGAGAAGTATTGGGGGATGGAGGAGTGAGGAGAAGGGAGTTATGAAATAATGATGAAAGGGATGACAGAACAGAAAAGGAGAAAGATGGATAGATGAATAGAGACGTTGCGGAATGAAGAATGAAAGAGGGAGAATGTGAGGAAAATGAACGAGGACAGATGGTGAAATGTAATAAACGGAAAGGTTTAAGGTTTGACGATAAGTATAGACAGACATAGAAAAATGAAGGTAGAGAATCAACTGAAACAGAGGATGTGAGGGATACAAGGGATGAAGGCATGAATTGAATGAATTGCAGTCTGTGGGAGAAATGGAGTGAGGGAGAGAGAGGGGGGGGGGCAAGGGGGAGAGGGGGGGGGGGGGGGGGGCAGCGGAGGCGAAGGCAGAGAGGAGCTCTGTTTGGGAAGAGAAGATACACATGAATTATACACAGTCTTATCTCACTGTGGAAGGCTTTGTGGAGTAAGGACTTTATACAGGCACACTCACATCCCTTAACATAAATGAAATTGGAGGAAAAAATGTAAGCAGCAACAATGTTTTGGCTCGTAATAAACTGCAGTGCATCAATAGTATATAAGATTATATTAAAGTTTAGAAACCCTGCATATGACTGGCCAGGTTGTGTGTGTGTGTGTGTGTGTGTGTGTGTGTGTGTGTGTGTGTGTGTGTGTGTGTGTGTGTGTGTGTGTGTGTGTGTGCGCGTGTGTGCGTCTGTGTGCGAGCGTGTGTGTGTGTGTGTGTGTGTTCGTGTGAATGTGTGTGTGCGAGCTTGAGTCTGTGTGCGAGCGTGTGTGTGTGTGTTCGTGTGTATGTGTGTGTGCGAGCGTGTGTGTGTGTTCATGTGTATGTGTGTGTGCGAGCGTGTGTGTTCATGTGTATGTGTGTGTGCGAGCGTGTGTGTGTGTGTGTGTGTCATCATTGTTATCCCTCAACTCTTTTTATCTTGGTAACATGACCCTTGTCATCCCTCTACTCCTTCTCCATTCTGCTCTGAACCCGCTGTGACATGGCCTGCCAGCCGTAATGACATGGTGACTATTGACAGTCAACAGGCCATGAGGTCATCAACCCGTAGCCATGAAGGGTATTGGTTACTTTTGTAATGAGGCGTTCTGTGGACATATGGGGCAGGTGTGAGAAGAATAACATATGCTAGGGGTGACCTTCAATGATTTACCAACCGCCCTTGTTAGGTGTGTGTTGGTGTGTCTCCCGCAGCATCTTTTGTATATTAACTGATGCTTTGTGTTTGTGAAGATGCACCAGCCATTGTAGCTACAGAGCAACACACGGCACGAACACAGCAAGGCTCTTCTCGTAGGCATCAGAACTGTCTAGGAGCTAGGCAACTGCACAGCTGTACTCTCAGATGTTAATGACATGCCAATACGTATGAAAATAATATATCTGTGCAAATGGGTGGTCCCATGGTCCATATTGATGACACGAAAACCAAGTAAACACATTCAGACTATCTAATACAAAATAATGATTTTCAATCAAATCCTTGAACCTGGACTTGTTGAGAATAGGCCCAAACTGTCTGTCTGTTCTCTGTCTCTGTATCATTAATGGTTCCCATAGAATTCAATAGGACAGTAGAATTGGCTTGATGCCACTACGTAGCTGCGTTGATGTGAAAGCGATAGACAGAGCAGTCAGAGTGCTTTATGTGGCTGAGACAAACAAACAATGTCACACACACACAGGGTTCCTGCGTGGGAAGCCCAATTTGAGGACTCGGGACACAGCAGTCAGCCCACTGGGCAGCTGGTAGACCTGATCTGATGGGATGAATCCAGTCTAGCTAACAGAGGTTGACAATGTACTCACTAGCTTTATGACATAACAGCATAAATGCACTAACTTAAACCATCCTTCTACAAGGGCTATATCCATCCAGTAGAAAGATAAAAGCTTCCAAAGTTAGTGATGATCTTTAACCATAGAGATAGGTAGAGAAGCTATATAGTCTTTAACCACTGGTGCTACAATGTTCCTCTCAAATGGGGGCAGCAGATAGCCTAACGGTTAAGAGTGTTGTGCCAGTAAGTGAAATGTTGCTGGTTTGAATCCCTGAGCCACTACACTTTGAATCCCCAAGCAAGGCACTTAACCCTAATTTCTACTGTAAATCGCTCTGGATAAGAGAGTCTGCTAAACTGTGAATCCTCAATTTAAGGATTTGACTTAATCCTGCCCTGCGGTCTGCAGCCTATCACACGTTTAATTGAGTCAATCTATCACCTCATAGTCAAGAAGCGTTAGGAGCTGATTGTCTATCTGAAGTGCCTTCAGCTACATTATTTACAGCATTATGTAAGTCTGAGGATGGCAGGTGAAAAGTGTGGAAGGGTGCTGGTATCCTTCCCTCTATGTTGCAGCTCCTAGTTAGATCCTGGTTAGTCTGGTGGCCTGTTGGAGTGTGTTATGAGTATTATTGCCTCTGACTTGTCGTTGGAGTGTGTATTGAGCATGTTGGGACTGACCTGTTGGTTTAAGTTTTGTTAGTAGTGGTAGGTATGTTACAATACTGTGTGTGTAGTAACTGACCTGTTGGTTTAAGTTGTGTTAGTAGTGGTAGGTATGTTACAATACTGTGTTTATAGTAACTGACCTGTTGGTTTAAGTTGTGTTAGTAGTGGTAGGTATGTTACAATACTGTGTGTATAGTAACTGACCTGTTGGTTTAAGTTGTGTTAGTAGTGGTAGGTATGTTACAATACTGTGTGTGTAGTAACTGACCTGTTGGTTTAAGTTGTGTTAGTAGTGGTAGGTATGTTACAATACTGTGTGTATAGTAACTGACCTGTTGGTTTAAGTTGTGTTAGTAGTGGTAGGTATGTTACAATACTGTGTTTATACTAACTGACCTGTTGGTTTAAGTTGTGTTAGTAGTGGTAGGTATGTTACAATACTGTGTTTATAGTAACTGACCTGTTGGTTTAAGTTGTGTTAGTAGTGGTAGGTATGTTACAATACTGTGTGTGTAGTAACTGACCTGTTGGTTTAAGTTGTGTTAGTAGTGGTAGGTATGTTACAATACTGTGTGTATAGTAACTGACCTGTTGGTTTAAGTTGTGTTAGTAGTGGTAGGTATGTTACAATACTGTGTGTATAGTAACTGACCTGTTGGTTTAAGTTGTGTTAGTAGTGGTAGGTATGTTACAATACTGTGTGTGTAGTAACTGACCTGTTGGTTTAAGTTGTGTTAGTAGTGGTAGGTATGTTACAATACTGTGTGTATAGTAACTGACCTGTTGGTTTAAGTTGTGTTAGTAGTGGTAGGTATGTTACAATACTGTGTGTATAGTAACTGACCTGTTGGTTTAAGTTGTGTTAGTAGTGGTAGGTATGTTACAATACTGTGTGTGTAGTAACTGACCTGTTGGTTTAAGTTGTGTTAGTAGTGGTAGGTATGTTACAATACTGTGTGTATAGTAACTGACCTGTTGGTTTAAGTTGTGTTAGTAGTGGTAGGTATGTTACAATACTGTGTGTATAGTAACTGACCTGTTGGTTTAAGTTGTGTTAGTAGTGGTAGGTATGTTACAATACTGTGTGTATAGTAACTGACCTGTTGGTTTAAGCTGTGTTAGTAGTGGTAGGTATGTTACAATACTGTGTGTATAGTAACTGACCTGTTGGTTTAAGTTGTGTTAGTAGTGGTAGGTATGTTACAATACTGTGTGTGTAGTAACTGACCTGTTGGTTTAAGTTGTGTTAGTAGTGGTAGGTATGTTACAATACTGTGTGTATAGTAACTGACCTGTTGGTTTAAGTTGTGTTAGTAGTGGTAGGTATGTTACAATACTGTGTGTATAGTAACTGACCTGTTGGTTTAAGTTGTGTTAGTAGTGGTAGGTATGTTACAATACTGTGTGTGTAGTAACTGACCTGTTGGTTTAAGTTGTGTTAGTAGTGGTAGGTATGTTACAATACTGTGTGTATAGTAACTGACCTGTTGGTTTAAGTTGTGTTAGTAGTGGTAGGTATGTTACAATACTGTGTGTATAGTAACTGACCTGTTGGTTTAAGTTGTGTTAGTAGTGGTAGGTATGTTACAATACTGTGTGTATAGTAACTGACCTGTTGGTTTAAGTTGTGTTAGTAGTGGTAGGTATGTTACAATACTGTGTGTATAGTAACTGACCTGTTGGTTTAAGTTGTGTTAGTAGTGGTAGTTATGTTACAATACTGTGTGTGTAGTAACTGACCTGTTGGTTTAAGTTGTGTTAGTAGTGGTAGGTATGTTACAATACTGTGTGTGTAGTAACTGACCTGTTGGTTTAAGTTGTGTTAGTAGTGGTAGGTATGTTACAATACTGTGTGTGTAGTAACTGACCTGTTGGTTTAAGTTGTGTTAGTAGTGGTAGGTATGTTACAATACTGTGTTTATACTAACTGACCTGTTGGTTTAAGTTGTGTTAGTAGTGGTAGGTATGTTACAATACTGTGTTTATAGTAACTGACCTGTTGGTGAAGATTTTGCTGTAGTTGAACACTTGAAGCTCCAGTATCTCGTTTTCATCCACTCTACTGGCGATCGGCCATCGGAACATCTGAGGGGAGAGAAGAACTAATTAAGGATTCACAAACACTATGAGACTGTTTAACAGGCTGTACAACCACAGCCTATATTGATGCAACCACAACATCTACAGTTTCAAAGGAAATCATTTGACTGACTGGTTTAAAGGTATTTCAGGTCAATCATTAATCACAACAGGCAATTCACAAAAGCCCATCATCCCTCTCTTACTGGGCCATACAACATCTAAATACTTGTTTGACTAAGTAAGAGAAAAACATTCAATCCAACAGGGAAGCAACACCACCAGCAACATGTACAATTGAAAATGCCAGAAAACCTGAATATGATTTCTTCAAGATAAACCCAATTTGTGCTGCCGAGTAATTTCTAATAGCAGAACAGAAGTTGCAACCCCATCATGATTATAGTTGTTCCCCTGTACTGCCAGCTACTTTGAATAGCTCTGGAATGGCCTTGTTTGTAAGTGTGGTAGTTGGGACTTACTTAGGACGCACATCATATTGACAGAAACATACATTGCTTCATGTTTTCCTGAGAACTGTTAGGTCCCAGTTATCACACCTCTAATTGGCTGTCTTCGACTGTCAAAGGTACAACAGCAAGACAGAGCTGAGATAAGTAGCTATTTTTATCAGTCTTCTCAGTCTTGTCTGTTGTAACGTTGAACTAAGTAAGTGTCTGCCAGTGCTGATGTGTGAGAGGAGAGGCTGTTTAAAGCTCAAACACCCCTTGCTGATCCTATCTCCTCCTGGTTTCTCCGACAGCACATCGGTCTGTTTTTACTCAGAGCAGTGATCCATCAGGCCTGTCCCATTACTGAAACCTGGGGTTCCACCTGCTACTGTATGGTGTGTGTGGTGCTATTAACCCACACTCGGTGCTGCCAATTGCCCTAGAGTCAGAGGTGTCAGTCTCACTAACAGACAGAGTGGACAAGCATGGTCACACTTATCACGAGCCTCACACTTATCAAGAGCCTCACACTTATCAAGAGCCTCACACTTATCAAGAGCCTCACACTTATCAAGCAAACCAACAGACAGAAACACTGAACGGATTGAACAGAGTGGTTCATTGGGCATCGTGTAAATATCCTGCTTCTGGCCATCAACCACCTCTGTGGTACCCTCATAAAAAAGTACTACTGAATTACTACACAAAACCTATTTGTGCAGTAGTGACTATGTAGTAGTGGATGTGTAGTATATACACTACTTAAGATACACAAGCAGAGCTTTGTAGTGTTCAGTAGGAAAACTGTAGTGGAGAAATGTGGCAGCAACCTCATAATGTCAAATCAATAACAGATTTTTAGAAATGTTTGCAAATCTATTAAAAATATCACATTTACATAGGTATCCAGACCCTCTACTCAGAACTTTGTTGAAGCACCTTTGGCAGCGATTATAGCCTCGAGTCTTCTATAGACTTGTAGAGTCTTCTATGACTCTACAAGCTTGCCACACCTGTTTCTTTCATTCTTCTCTGCAGATCCTCTCAAGCTGTCAGGTTGGATGGGGAGTGTCGCTGCACAGCTATTTTCAGGTCTCACCAGAGATGTTCGATTGGGTTCAAGTACGGGCTCTGGCTGGGCCACTCAAGGACATTCAGAGACCACTCCTGCGTTGTCTTGGCTGTGTGCTTAGGGTCGTTGTCCTGTTGGAAGGTGAACCTTCGCCCCAGTCTGAGGTCCTGAGTGCTCTGGAGTGGGTTTTCATCAAGGATCTCTCTGTTCTTTGCTCCGTATATCTTTACCTCGATCTTGACTAGTCTCCCAGTCTCTGTCGCTGAAAAACATTCCCACATCATGATGCTCCCACCACCACATTTCACAGTAGGGATGGTGCCAGGTTTCCTCCAGACGTGACGCTTGGCATTCAGGCCAAAGAGTTCAATCTTGGATCCATCAGACCAGAGAATCTTGTTTGAGAATCTCTCATGGTCTGAGAGTCTTTAGGTGCCTTTTGGCAAACTCCAAGCGGGCAGTCATGTGCCTTTTACTGAGGAGTGGTTTCCGTCTGGCAACTCTACCATAAAGGCCTGATTGGTGGACTGCTGCAGAGATGGTTCTCCTTTTGGAAGGCTGTCTCATCTCCACAGAGGAACTCTGTTTCATCTCCACAGAGGAACTCCAGAACTCCAGAGCTCTGTCAGAGTGACCAACGGGTTCGTGGTCACCTCCCTGACCAAGGCCCTTCTCTCCCGATTGCTAAGTTTGGCCGGGCGGTCAGCTCTAGGAAGAGTCTTGGTGGTTCCAAACTTATTCCATTTAAGGATGATGGAGGCCACCATGTTCTAGGGGACCTTCATTGCTGCAGAAATGTTTTGGTATCCTTCCCCAGATCTGTGCTTCGACACAATCCTGTCTCTGAGCTCTACGGACAATTTCTTTGACCTCTTATCTTGGTTTTTGCTCTGACATGCACTGTCAACTGTGGAACCTTATATAGACAGCTGTGTGCCTTTCCAAATCATGTCAAATTAATTTAATTTACCACAGGTGGACTCCAATCAAGTTGTAGAAACATCTCAAGGATGATCAATGGAAACAGGATGCACCTGAGCTCAATTTCGAGTCTCATAGCAAAGGGTCTGAAAACTTATGTAAATAAGGTATCTCTGTTTTTGATTTGTAATACATTTGCAACAATTGTCATTATGGGGTATTGTGTGTAGATTGCTGAGGAATTGTTTTTATTGAATCCATTTTAGAATAAGGCTGTAACGTAACAAAATCGAGGGGTCTGAATGCTTTCCGAAGTATTTCATTTCTAAAAAATGTATCGCAATAAAGTCTGTATAAGCTTATTATTTATTGTTTGATGATATAATACAGTTAGAATCTTGAGGAAATACCATGTGCACTAGTCTAGTAGTAAGACAGAAGCGAAACAAGAATAGGCTAACATTAGTAAATGTCAATAGGGATTGAGTAGGCACACAGCAGTAATGTGTAAGCATTACATGGTAATTCAAAAGTGAACATGTAGGAATTGTGTAGGTATGTCTAGGTTTTAAGTAGTAGACCCCCAAAATTAGTTGCACAGTAGTCATTAAGGGAGAATTCTCTAGTGATTTGAGTAGGAGAGATATAGTGTTTATCCGTAGTGAAACATCCCAATTTACAGTATCTCTCATTACTACTTCAATTACTACATAAATCACTACTTGTTTCAATAGCAACCAAGTCGTAAAACCAGTAGGTTTTGTAGATCTTGTGTAGTAGTGTTGCGTAGTAATTCAGAAGTACTTTTTCACGAGGGTAGTCACTGTCCAAGACTACACCAGAGATAATGTAGCTAAGTCAGTTAGTACTAAATCTGTTCCCCTCTGCTAGAAAAGCCTGGGGTGAGAAGAGAAGCCACAGCATGGTCTTAATGTGACACAGCTAAGTAGTCACACACCCACTGTGATGATGAAACTTAGATAGCTTACAGTAGAACACTGAAGCATCACACCACAGTATGGAGTTAATGTAACGCATGGAATGATCTGGAACATTACAGAGGACACGCATTTGACACACAAATGTGTCCAAGTTTGGTTTTAGCTGTGGTGGCATGAATTCAAATTGAGTTTACCTCTGAGGAAACACACTGTGAAGGATCCTCTACCAATAACAATCTACTGAACACACACAAAAAACATACGGGGGAGGGGGTGAACAGTCAGACAGACACTACTTGTACATATACTGTAGGAAATACACATTCAGAGACAGTCACGCCTATAAAACACACATGTGTGGTTAACTATTCATGTTGACAATAATTGCACCAGGTTCGATTTAAGATCTCAACCTCATAATTTATAATTCAGCGTCGCCATTACGATCCCCATTACCACGTCCCAGGACAGCCATTTTAACAGTCACATGACCCTAATGAATCAACACTAACTTCCTGATTGAAACTAAATGGAAGACTGTTTATAAACATATAGCTAAGGAATCACCATCATCTAATGGAGAAGGTAGTTTGGAAGCTGGCTTGATGTAGATATATTGGGGCAGGTTAGTATCACTCACCCATGGCCCAGAATACCGCAGGAGAGAATGTTTCATCATACTTCATGTTCGTGCGCATCATGACCTTTAATGAGTTACAGAATGACTCATGCATGATGATATTTAGGTAATGGAGTCCAATAACAAAATATAGCACAGGTATAAAGACGGTGAGTCTGACTGAAACGCACTATGAGTTGGGGCAAATGCTGGGAGGCATAAATGAATGGTGGTCAACAGTGGGAAGGAAGTCCAATGGCCTATGTTGAGTTAACCACCTGACTGCTTAACCATAGAGCTAAGCACCATAGAGTCATAGAGCCATAGACCCATAGTGAAGGTAAAGAAAACCAGATTGTTCTTTAGGGTGAAGGAACGAGCCAATCTGAGCCTTCTTTGCTGTTGTCATGGAAATTTGTTCTCTTTTCACACTCAGTGTACGTGTATCTACACAAATGTGAATTGGCAGAGACTAGATTCATGTTTGCAAATTAAATACAATAATTGAAGTACAAAAAACAACATTGGATGAGCGTTGCTTGGTTCTTGGTTTGCTTCTCAAACCTTCCTAGATGGTTCCACAACCCAATGTGCTAACTGTCCCTCCCCTTTCCCAAAGCAGATGAACTCATAACCAGAAGGTTTCTGGTTCAAATCCCATGTGGTGCTCACTGTTGTATACAGTACCAATGGCTGGCACCAGACACCTACAGTACACCCACAGTACAGTATATAGATAGCTATAGAAATATACCATGCATCACATTTTGGAAAGAGGCCTCCGCAAATGACTATTCAACAGTCTTATGGTCTCAAAACATCCTCAAGCCTACTTCTCTCTCACCTTCTCTCCCTCCCTCCCTCCCTTCTCTCTCTCTCTTCTCTCCCTCCCACCCTTCTCTCCCTCCCTCCCTTCTCTCTCTCTCTTCTCTCCCTCCCACCCTTCTCTCCCTCCCTCCCTTCTCTCTCTCTCTTCTCTCCCTCCCTCCCTTCTCTCTCTCCCTCCCTTCTCTCTCTCCCTTCTCTCTCTCCCTTCTCTCCCTCCCTCCCGTCTCTCTCTCCCTTCTCTCCCTCTCTTTTCTCTCCCCCTTCTCTCTCTCCCTTCTCTCTCTCCCCTCTCTCCCTCCCTTCTCTCTCTCCCTTCTCTCTCTCCCTTCTCTCCCTCCCTTCTCTCTCTCCCTCCCTTCTCTCTCTCCCTTCTCTCTCTCCCTTCTTTCTCTCCCTTCTCTCCCTCCCTTCTCTCTCTCCCTTCTCTCTCCCTTCTCTCCCTTCCCTCTCTCTCTCCCTTCTCTCCCTCCCTCCATTCTCTCTCCCTTCTCTCTCTCTCTCATCTCTCTCTCCCTTCTCTCCCTCCCTCCATTCTCTCTCTCACCTTCTCTCTCTCTCTCCCTTCTCTCTCTCTCTCTCTCCCTTCTCTCTCTCCCTTCTGTCTTCCCTTCTCTCCCGCTCTGTTCTTACATAGTCTTTTACAGAGAGGCAGCCTTCCTTAAATGGAGGTATGATGTGCTCGTTAAAAATGACAGATATGCTCTGACCGCATTAAGAAGGGCTAAGAGCTCAATTAAAGACAAGATATTGACTCCCATGGTCCTTCACTGTAAAACCACGGCGACTAGCTTGGTGAGCAGGGTCATCCCGCAGTCCTCCTAGCCATATCCCATGATTCCTCCTGACTGTTGCCATGGACACAGAGGATGAACACATCTAGGATGAGATAAAATACGTCAAGGATCTCTCTGTTCTTTGCTCCGTTCTTCCTGCCCCCCATCCTGACTAGTGTCCCAGTCCCTGCCGCTAAAAAACACATCCCCACAGCATGCTGCTGCCATCACCATGTTTCTCATAGTCTGAGAGTTTTCTCTGCAATGAGTCTGACCCTTCACCGAATGCAAACACAATCGGGGCTATCTGATTGGTCCAGAATCCAATGGGTTGGGCCAGAGCCAGAACACACGTGGGTAAAGTGGCGGTTTGAAAATTCGTCATTGGCTTTGATACACTGATTGGTTAGAGACGATCCAATCGCAGAAGACATTGTTTTTGAACAACCTCCTTTGTGCCCCTCGTCACCACAAACGACTTCATCGATGTCAGTCTCAGACTAAAGTATGCAGCAAACGACAGAGCAGCAGAATCATTTTGTGCTAATAATAATGTCCTTTTGTACTTTCAATATAAAATCCCACGTAAAATAAATGATTTCATCATTCTATAATGTGTTGAATCAAAACAGATCATGATCTATCCATCATCCCTTTGATGACACCTCACTCCAGTTGGAGGAAAGCTATATGTCATTTTCATGGGAAGTGATGTAATATTTAGTAGTCTATTTCCTGGACAGGGTAGGGGAAGGGTGAGGTGGTCTATTCGGGGTTTACCATCTTGTATATAGCAGTATTCCACTAAGAAAGTAGGCCTACAGCCCGAGCTCAACTCTGAGACAGTTCAATTACTGAAGATCGTTTCGACCTTACATCAACACAGAGATTATGACATAGTCTTACATAATTCACTAGAGTTCCTTCAATAATTTGTTTTACCTATGAAGGGAGAGGCCAGGCCTGGCTCTACAGAATAATGTGCTGTACAGAGACTGTGGTTTATGCTATGCTCACTGATAGTGAACAGACTTTAAAAAAATATATTCTCTTTACTTATTTCAGACAGTACAGCCTTTGTGTGTGTGTGTGTGTGTGTGTGTCCGTGTGCATGTGTGCATGTCCATGTGTGCGTGTCTGTGTGTGTGCGTGTCTGTGTGTGTGTGCGTGTCTGTGTGTGTATGTGTGTCTGTGTGTGTCCATGTCTGTGTGTGTGTGCGTGTCTGTGTGTGTGAGCGTGTCTGTGTGTGTGAGTGTCTGTGTGTGTCTGCGTGTTTGTGTGTGTGTGCGTATCTGTGTGTGTATGTGTGTCTGTGTGTGTGCGGTCTGTGTGTGTATGAGTGTCTGTGTCTGTGTGTGTCTGCGTGTCTGTGTGTGTATGTGTGTCTGTGTGTGTGCGTGTCTGTGTGTGTGTGCGTGTCTGTGTGTGTGTGCGTGTCTGTGTGTGTATGAGTGTCTGTGTCTGTGTGTGTCTGCGTGTCTGTGTGTGTGTGCGTGTCAGTGTGTGTATGTGTGTCTGTGTGTGTGCGTGTCTGTGTGTGTGTGCGTGTCTGTGTGTGTATGTGTGTCTGTGTGTGTGCGTGTCTGTGTGTGTGTGCGTGTCTGTGTGTGTGTGCGGTCTGTGTGTGTATGTGTGTCTGTGTGTGTGCGTGTCTGTGTGTGTGTGCGTGTCTGTGTGTGTGTGCGTGTCTGTGTGTGTGTGCGTGTCTGTGTGTGTGTGCGGTGTGTGTGCGTGTCTGTGTGTGTGTGCGGTCTGTGTGTGTGTGCGGTCTGTGTGTGTATGAGTGTTGAGTGACATACTTCAACTCATTAGAGGGTAATGATTTTTTTCTGCACCAAATGAATCCTGATTAAAATAGCATGACCATACAAAGAAAAAATATTGTTGACATGAAACCACTTTCGTATTAATGAGATTAACACAACATACGATCAATGGTGATCATTGTGGTTTTTACGGCAAAGCAACGTCCGTTAATGACACCTCTATGAACACATTTCTATTTATCTGATTAACAATGAGCATAATTCAGCTATTCTTCCCACGCCAGTACAATTAAGCCCATCCACCATCACACAAGGTTTTACACTTTGAATCAAGTTTAAAACAAGTGCAGTATAATACAGTAACTGTATTGAAACAGTCCCTTTTTCTCTGGCTGCTGCAAGGGCACTTTATACAGCTAATCTAAAGTGATTTGATTGTGAATTCAGGAATAGACTACCGTCTTGATTAAACTCCAACTGTTTTCATTGTGTAAGGCACTGAGGCCATCTGGTGTGGAGTTAACTGCAGAGGGGAAATGGGTCAAGTTGTCCAAGCAGGTTTCACAGAATCGCCCATGGTCTATAAACCAGATACTGCAGCACAACGCAATCAAACTGCAAAAGTGTATTATCTTTACACCAAAAGACCTTTGACTGATGTCCAATTTGACATGTCAGCATGACCTGAGACTGCTCCACTGTACTGTCCCAAAAGCTTCTGGAGAGCAAAGAAAAGCTGTTTTGAGAGTACTATTTTAAAAGCTTGAGACTTGAGACACAGAAACTCAAGGCTGATAAATCATAGTCAAGACTGAACTGTCTAGCCCTGAAACTAGCCTGTCCATCCACTCCAATACCCTTTCAATCACAGCCCAGGACCACTTTACCATGTTCTAATCAACCTATGGGGACCATCTTTTTCAATATCGCCAGATATCGATCTATCGACCTCACCACCATACCCTATCAAAGTCTGTCAATTTAACCTGCCAATCTGTACACAGACATCTATTCAGAATCCATACACAGAGCACAGGGACATTCCACTTACAGTACACCCATGGCTATACCAATTATAGGGCTCTCGCCATTGAAGACCAATACAAGAAATCTACCTGAGATCTATAGCTGAGACACTTATACTGTATTACATTACCTCAGCTGGGAGCAGTAGAATACAATATCCTGACATGTACCAAGGTCCTGAAAGTTATCTGTTTCATTGAAACAGTTTTAGACATGATGAGACAATTATCTTGTAGCTATTTATGGTCATGATCTGTTCTTCTCGCTCTGGTGGAAAGAGAACGTTTTGTGAAGGGGGGGGGGCTGTTGTTGCAGTCTTAATGGCGGTGCCTTGTCAGTGCTGCGTAGTGTTCTCTGTGTGAGATGAGCATTATTATGCAGATGCATGCAGCAGAAACGAGGAGAAACGAGGACGAAACATTCCCCTCGGAAATGAGTGTGTGTGTGTGTGTTAAAACTTTAAGAACAAGACAGCAATGAATAAACCACAGAAGTGAGAAATGCAATGTGGGATTTCATGGTTACAAATATCCATGAAACCGTTGCCTTCAGTAACACAGTGTGGAAAGAAATAACTGTCTAGGGTAAGGGAATATCTAGGAATAAAGACGTTCTACCTTTATTCAGTATGCTGGGAGATTGGATACTACTTCTGTAGGGCAACACTTCAACCCTAAAGAACAGTGTGCAACCAGACAGGATTAAAAAAAAAGTGAAAACACTTTAGTCTTTATGTCATCTACAGATGCCTGTAATCCACATCTCACATTCTCAAAGCCCAACGACAAACCAGAGTACTTCCTGGAGCTCTTCATGATCAGTTAGCTGTTTCGGTTAGTCTGACATGGATATTTTTTTTTACCTTTATTTAACCAGGCAAGTCATTTAAGAACAAATTCTTATTTTCAATGACGGCCTAGGAACAGTGGGTTAACTGCCTGTTCAGGGGCAGAACGACAGATTTGTACCTTGCAACCTTCCGGTCACTAGTCCAACGCTCTAACCACTAGGCTACCCTGCCTCCCAAATATGGTTCTCTCCATGAACTGGATGTCATGACGCTGGGTTAACGAGAACACTCGCTATATTTAACCCCATCATAACAAACAGTCGCATGAGGCCCCTTGTTTCCTGCAACTCAACCATAGGCCGGGGTAATCAGGGAAGTGATGCGGGCAATCAGGGAATTGATGCGGGCACTTTCAGGAAGTGACTTCACAGTGGCCAGCTACAAGCTTTCAGTGAGTGGTAACCTACATAATGGCGGACAGGCACAATACATTATGAAATAGCTCTATGTCTTTCAGTATGCAAGCGACTGAAAAAGTTATGAAAAAGTTATGACATTAATGACATGTTGATTTGGGTGCCTCATGAAAACATCTATCTGCATACCCTATGTATGATCCCAACCAAGAAGGCTACACAGCATGAATAGGTTACGCTGCAGAATGTTTAGAAAACAATACTTTTTTAAAAACTTCCCAACACTCAGAATGCTGTTAACTTGTGGCCCAAATACACATCAGTATTCTAGCAGGAGGAGATGGCTTCATGGAGGTAGTGTAGTTCTCAGGCTAATACACTAAAGAACAGGGAGAGGCTCCAATGTATTGCAGCTACAAGCTAACCCTCCCATGTTGAATCATGAATACAGATTCAGCATCCAGTCTATCAAAGCCATGTTCCAGGCCATGCATAAAGAAACCAACCTCCTCTCTTTATGCTAATGAGGCAGTGTTCTACTAGAGAGGCTGGCCTGGGATATTCAGTGAGTTTTATTATGAAGATGAGGAGGGTTATTAGGATGTAGAAAATTCAACTGCTATCACATTCAAAGCTTTTTGGGTTAACTTTTGATATAAATCATGCACACTCACACTGTTGAAGCTGTCCTCTAGACACTAGACTGCCCGGGGTCAGACTGGACAATCCATTGATGATGAGTTGATATAATAACCTCTTCATCGTTTCGTGGTTTGGATGCACAAAGCCCGGGCAGGGAACATTGGATAACCCTCTGTCCGATCACATCAGTTGTACTACTGTAACTGTACCAACTCACCAATGTAAATGAGGCAATAATAATACCATAGGAGAATGAGTGGTGTGTGTGTGTGTGTGTGTGTGTGTGTGTGTGTGTGTGTGTGTGTGTGTGTGTGTGTGTGTGTGTGTGTGTGTGTGTGTGTGTGTGTGTGTGTGTGTGTGTGTGTGTGTGTGTGTGTTTTGTACCATCATCTTTGAAATGCAAAAGAAAGACCGTAATGTATTTTTACAGCCAAGGAGGAATTTAGATTTTGGCTTGGCCACTAGATGGCAGCCGTGTGTGTGCCACGCTTTAGACTGATCCAATGAACAATTACATATCTGTTCAAAATGTTGTATTAAGACTGCCCAAATGTGCTTAATTGATTTATTAATACATTTTCAAGTTCATAATTGTGCACTCTCCTCAAACAATAGCATGCTATTATTTCACTGTAATAGCCACTGTAAATTGGACAGTACAGTTGGATTAACAAGAATTTAACTTTCTGCCCATATCAGATATGTCCTGGATTTTTTTGTTTGTTACTTACAACGTCATGCTAATGACATTAGCATACGTTAGCTCAATGTCCCGCGGGGGGAGGGGGTGGCACCGATCCCGTAGGACGTTAAATGAGGAAGACACATTTCAGTTGACTGACTAGGTATCCCCCTTTCCCTTTTCTCCTCAGCCTGCGTCTTTTTTTACAGGTCTCATAAACCACAGATCAGCTCTATGGGGACACACTATAAAAACTCTGTTCCGTCCAATAAAACCCACTAAATCAGTACATCTAAACTCTAGGAGATGATAACTGTATGTGTCAGTTCAATAGATTTTCATGAGGATTCACAGACAGAGCCCCATTCCATTGTAATGCCCAGTTGACTCCCACTACAAACTGTCTAGTCAGGAGGATGGAGATTCTCATGGTGAGAGACTCACTCTAATACATCCAAATACAGTAGCTGATGTATGGTCCCAACCACACACAGATACACTCACTCACACACACACACACACACACACACACACACACACACACACACACGCACGCACACACGCACGCACGCACACACACACACATACATATAGACGCACGCACGCACACACAAACACTTAACATGTGTTATGATAATGGGTTAGGGAACCTAGCCAGGCAAACCAGCCAACAGGAAAATAAATGCTGTCTACACCGTCTTAGCCTACACACTATTCAACAGAAAACACAATAACACACCACATTGAGTACGGTTACATGCACACAAGAATACAATTATTGTGGATAGTGAGATTAATAGAATAGTTAGTTTAAAACCTTTACATGCTTTGAAAGAAAAACGATTTCCCAATTAATCCTGTTTACATAAACACCCTCTGAAATCAGGCAACCTGATGAGACGATTGATAATTGTAGATAATCGCTAATCAAAGCAAATGTTCTACCACAGCGACCGTGTTATTTTTGCAAAGGCTATAAGATTCAGGCATACAAAGTTTGTATGTGAAAAACATTTCTAAAATGCATACTTTCAGGTCTTCCGAAGTCACTTCCCTCATAAGAGGGAGGCTTGCCCTATACATTGTACATGTACAGACCAAATAGATGAAATACACCACTGAAACTGCTTACATGTTAGGGATAATCATTGAAGGGCTATGAGCTCAATGGAAAATAATGAATGACGCAGAAGGTGTGTTCCAAGGAGAGGGGAACTATAACCTTCCATGGAGTTGCATTTGATTTGATTATCCCTTTTATACCATGGTTATAATTGAACACATTTGCCGCTAGAAATGGAATTATGCCGTGTGTGTGTGTGTGTAGTCTTTGTGCAGGCATGGGTACATTAAGTCTCATCTTGCTGTTGTTCCTGATTAGACCCAAAACAATAGCGCTGGTTATCAGCAAAGGAAAAAGCACTCAGTGTCTGAGCCGAGCCATCAAAGGAAAGTGTTTCTGCTCCTAAACAACAAGCAGAAAAACTCAAGCTCTCCTCTGTATGAGAGAGAAACTCTGAATGTATGCCCCATGGCATAACCTATATTTTGTCTGGTTCTCTCTCTCTCTCTCTCTCTCTCTCTCTCTCTCTCTCTCTCTCTCTCTCTCTCTCTCTGTCACACACACACACTTTCGGTTAAAGTACAAAAGGGAAAATAAATAAGCATAAATATGGGTTGTATTTACAATGGTGTTTGTTCTTCACTGGATGACCTTCTCTTGTGACAACAGGTCACAAATCTTGCTGCTGTGATGGCACACTGTGGAATTTCACCTAGTAGATATGGGAGTTTATCAAAATTGGTTTTGTTTTTCAAATTCTTTGTGGATCTGTGTAATCTGAGGAAAATATGTGTCTCTAACATGGTCATACATTTAGCAGGCGGTTAGGAAGTGCAGCTCAGTTTCACATAGCCTGTCTTCTCTTGAGAGCCAGGTCTGCCTACGGCGGCCTTTCTCAATAGCAAGGCTATGCTCACTGAGTTTGGACATAGTCAAAGCTTTCCTTAAGTTTGTGTCAGTCACAGTGGTCAGGTATTCTGCCATTGTTTACTCTCTGTTCAGGGCCAAATAGCATTCTAGTTTGCTCTGTTTTTTGTTCATTCTTTCCAATGTGTCAAGTAATTCTCTTTTGTTTTCTCATGATTTGGTTGGGTCTAATTGTGTTGCTGTCCTGGAGCTCTGTGGGGTCTGTTAGTGTTTGTGAACAGAGCCCCAAACCAGCTTGCTTAGGGGACTCTTCTCCAGGTTCATCTCTCTGTATGTGATGGCTTTGTTAAGGTTTGGGAATCGTTTCCTTTTAGGTGGTTGTAAAATTTAACGGCTCTTTTCTGGATTTTGATCATTAGCGGGTATCGACTTAATTCTGCTCTGCATGCAGTATTTGGTGTTCTACATTGTACACAGAGGATATTTTTTCAGAATTCTGCATGCAGAGTCTCAATTTGGTGATTGTCCCATTTTGTGAATTCTTGGTTGGTGAGCGGCCCCCAGACCTCACAACCATAAAGGGAAATGGGTTCTATAACTGATTCAAGTATTTTTAGCCAGATCCTAATTGGTATGTCCAATTTGATGTTCCTTTTGATGGCATAGAATGCCCTTCTTGCCTTGTCTCTCAGATCGTTCACAGCTTTGTAGAAGTTACCTGTGGCGCTGATGTTTAGGCCAAGGTATTTATAGTTTTTTGTGTGCTCTAGGACAACAGTGTCTAGATGGAATGTGTATTTGTGGTCCTGGCGACTGGACCTTTTTTGAAACACCATTATTTTGGTCTGGGCCCAGGTCCGGCAGAATCTGTGCAGAAGATCTAGTTGCTGCTGTGACAGAAGCACCAGATCATCAGCAAACAGTAGACATTTGACTTCAGATTCTAGTAGGGTGAGGCCGGGTGCTGCAGACTGTTCTAGTGCTCTTGCCAATTCGTTGATATATATGTTGAAGAGGGTGGGGCTTAAGCTGCATCCCTGTCTCAACCCACAGCCATGTGGGAAGAAATGTGTGTGCTTTTTGACTATTTTAACCGCACACTTGTTGTTTGTGTACTTGGATTTTATAATGTTGTGTGTTTTCCCCCCAACATCACTTTCCATCAATTTGTGTAGCAGACCCTCATGCCAAATTGAGTCGAAGGCTTTTTAGAAATCAACAAAGCATGAGAAGACTGCCTTTGTTTTGATTTGTTTGTTTGTCAATTAGGGTGTGCAGGGTGAATACGTGGTCTGTTGTACGATAATTTGGTAAAAAGCCAATTTGACATTTGCTCAGTACATTGTTTTCACTGAGGATATGTACAAGTCTGCTGTTAATGATAATGCATAGGATTTTCCCATGGTTGCTGTTGATGCATATCTCTCTCTCTCTGTATCTCCCTCCATATTTAATTTTCTCTCTCTATTTTCTTCTTCTCTGTCTTTGCTCTCTCTTTCAGTATTCCACTGTCTATCCCTCATCCCTCCCTCCCAGAATGAGTCTTCAGGTTTAAAAACATTACAGAACTGATTTCCCAACCTGACAAGAGGAATCGCACTGAGAAAACTTTCCAGAACAGCTACAGAGCCAAACGGAGCCAGTCAATCATCAGCCTCCACCAAAGCTCCTGGACCCTGAGGCATTTACAGGTCTCTCTAGACATCCTCGTTGCCTCACGCATGTTCTTGAGTCTGGTTTTCAAGACTATTACAGGTCTACAATTTATCAGAATCATATTCAGAGTAGAGCAGGGTTCTTATGCCTGCTAATGTCATTGGTTTATTTTTAGATGGCCAATGTAAAGGTAAATCACAAAGTAATCATATTCATGGTGTCTCTCAGGTACAAACAAACTAACTCTCGCTCTTCCTCTCTCTCTCTCTCTCTCTCTGCATAGTTAAGTATCTACACCCCAGTAGCCTGCAGTATGTCTGATCTGGTCACACTGTACAGCATGGTTGCCATCCTCTAGCTCTCACTGCCATCTCAACCCCACAAATACCACCACCGAATACTAGTTGCAAGTGGCCCATTGGAGTGGACTAGATAGGAAATGGCCCATTTACAATGGACGTCAAATGAGATTCCTTCTTGTCTTAAGAACAGAGCTACTGTAATGAAATAACACAAAAAACTTGATAAGATTAAAATAGTGCAGGATTTCCTGTTAGCAGAGCCTGGTCAAATCCCTGATGTGATAACCAACACTGGAGCCTGTTAATAAGGAGTATGGATGAACACACTAGCTGCATACCCTCAACGCGATCAAAACAGAGGAGATGATTGTGGACTACAGGAAAAGGAGGACCATTGACTCTGTACCGGTACCCCCTGTATACAGCCCCGCTATTGTTATTTACTGCTGCTCTTTAATTATTTGTTATTCTTATCTCTTACTTTTTTAGGGATTTTCTTCAAACTTAATTGTTGTTTAAAGGCTTGTAAGTAAACATTTCATTGTATGGTCTACACCTGTTGTATTCGGCGCATGTGACAAATAACGTTTGATTTGACTTAACCATGTCCATATCAAGCAAAGTAATATCCAACACAAATCATGCTATTTGTGTCATGGTGGGGAAACTCTCACCTCAAGACACAGGGATGTAAAGCCTATAGACACAGGGATGTAAAGCCTATAGACACAGGGATGTAAAGCCTATAGACACAGGGATGTAAAGCCTATAGACACAGGGATGTAAAGCCTATAGACACAGGGATGTAAAGCCTATAGACACAGGGATGTAAAGCCTATAGGGGGCGGCAAGATCGAATCCCCGAGCTGAAAAGGTAAAAAAATCTGTCGTTCTGCCCCTGAACAAGGCCGTTAACCCACTGTTCTTAGGCTGTCATTGAAAATAAGAATTTGTTCCTCACTGACTTGCCTAGTGCTCTTTGTAGTCTACTGCATCCATCCCCCCATATGTACTAACTCTGCTAAATTAAATTGTCTAAAATAAATTAAAATATAAACACAAAAGAAAAAGGTCTTGATGGTTATTTGGAATCTAATAGAAGAGTTACAAACCTCATCAAATCTGGCCTCATCCTCACAGTTCTCCAGAACACGTGTGTAGAACGACAGACCTGAGGGGTGAAAGGACAGGGGTCAGGGGTTAGACAGGCAAGTGTAGGGTCACAAAGGGTCAATGAGTCTTGAAGAACACGTTGGCCTTGAAGAACACGTTGGAAAGCAAATATCCATCCATCTGACATTTCAGGACATCTCTATCCTCTTATTTGGTGCCAAACTCGGTCTGCAAATGTTTGCTAATGTTAATTTATCATGCTAGCGTTCTCAAGCAAATTCCTACTACTAGACATTTTCCATAGTTATTACAACAACAAAAAAATCTCTCTCGATAAATCCTTTGTAACATTGTTTATTTAGACGTTTTAAGTTCTATTGCATCATCGACATGTAGTCTACTGCTCTAAACAACCCATGTTGGGACATTCATGCAACCCAGCTGAAAATGCTGGGTTAAAAACAACCCAATTTGGGTTATTTGGTAACCCAGCATGTGTTCTGTCCAATATTTACCCAGCACTGGGTTACCAAATAACCCAAGTTGGGTTGTTTTTAACCCAGCATTTTCAGCTGGGTTGCATGAATGTCCCAACATGGGTTGTTTGGATGACCCAAATATGGGTTAATTTAACCATCAGTTGTTGTTTTTTAACCATCAGTTGGGTTGGCCCGGCGAGCAACTTGTTATTTTTGTATGTAATCCATAGTTTTTTTTCAGGATACGTGGCCTAAATGAAACATTCCTATTAATAAATCTAAGTTAGTACACTGCAAATTAAAATGTGTCTTGAATATGTTTGCACATTACATATTCCAATATAAAATTCATTTTATTATTACTTACATATCCCAAAATTGGGATAGGCATAGGCTCTTGAGGAACTGAGACACTTGTGTAAGCCTCATTAAACAGTAACTTGCTCATAATATTCATGTTGGAGGTGGGTTAAAGTAGTTGTACCTGATCCCAATACGTTCTCACTAAAGCACACTTACCAGAAGTCCACTGGCACGCTCTGATAATAAAATGATGTGCAATACGGTTCTGGACAGTAAGCTCACAGTGGCAAGGCTCCAAGTTCCTGACACCTATTGCCACTTGCGGTGGACACATTTATTGCAGTACTGTGTTGGGAAGAACATTGCAATCATTACCTTCAAAATTAAGATTAGAGGTTCAATTCAACAGAACCTGCATTGCAGAACTTACGCTGTAGCTCTTTTTCCAATGGTCAAATTAACTCACAGATTGTTCTTAGGTAGTGTATAAAAACCTACAACTACTACCAAGGCAACCTCTCTTACAGGGATCTGGCCTCCCGAGTGGCGCAGCAATCTAAAGCACTGCTTCGCAGACCCGGGTTCAATCCCAGGCTGTGTCACAACCGTCCGGAACCGGTAGTCCCATAGGGTAGTGCACAATTGGCCCAGTGTCTTCCGGGTTAGTGGAGGGTTTTGCCATCACATAACCATATACTAGTTCCCATGACAAAACCATATACTAGTTGCCATGACATAACCATATACTAGTTGCCATGACATAACCATATACTAGCTGCCATGACAAAACCATATACTAGTTGCCATGACATAACCATATACTAGTTGCCATGACATAACCATATACTAGCTGCCATGACAAAACCATATACTAGTTGCCATGACATAACCATATACTAGTTTCCATGACAAAACCATATACTAGTTGCCATGACAAAACCATATACTAGTTTCCATGACAAAACCATATACTACTGTAGTTGCCATGACATAACCATATACTAGTTCTATTACATAACCATATACTAGCTGCCATGACATAACCATATACTAGTTGCCATGACATAACCATATGCTAGTTGCCATGACATAACCATATACTAGTTTCCATGACATAACCATATACTAGTTGCCATGACATAACCATATACTAGCTGCCATGACATAACCATATACTAGTTGCCATGACATAACCATATACTAGTTTCCATGACAAAACCATATACTAGTTGCCATGACATAACCATATACTAGTTTCCATGACATAACCATATACTAGTTGACATGACAAAACCATATACTAGCTGCCATGACATAACCATATACTAGTTCCCATGACAAAACCATATACTAGTTGCCATGACATAACCATATACTAGTTGCCATGACATAACCATGTACTAGTTGCCATGACATAACCATATACTGTACTAGTTTCCATGACAATACCATATACTAGTTGCCATGACATAACCATATACTAGTTTCCATGACATAACCATATACTAGTTGCCATCACATAACCATATACTAGTTTCCATGACAAAACCATATACTAGCTGCCATGACATAACCATATACTAGTTGCCATGACATAACCATATACTAGCTGCCATGACATAACCATATACTAGTTGCCATCACATAACCATATACTAGTTTCCATGACAAAACCATATACTAGCTGCCATGACATAACCATATACTAGTTGCCATGACATAACCATATACTAGCTGCCATGACATAACCATATACTAGTTGCCATGACATAACCATATACTAGTTTCCATGACAAAACCATATACTAGTTGCCATGACATAACCATATACTAGTTGCCATGACATAACCATATACTAGCTGCCATGACATAACCATATACTAGTTGCCATCACATAACCATATACTAGTTTCCATGACAAAACCATATACTAGCTGCCATGACATAACCATATACTAGTTGCCATGACATAACCATATACTAGCTGCCATGACATAACCATATACTAGTTGCCATGACATAACCATATACTAGTTTCCATGACAAAACCATATACTAGTTGCCATGACATAACCATATACTAGTTGCCATGACATAACCATATACTAGTTGACATGACAAAACCATATACTAGCTGCCATGACATAACCATATACTAGTTCCCATGACAAAACCATATACTAGTTGCCATGACATAACCATATACTAGTTGCCATGACATAACCATGTACTAGTTGCCATGACATAACCATATACTATACTAGTTTCCATGACAATACCATGTACTAGTTGCCATGACATAACCATATACTATACTAGTTTCCATGACAATACCATATACTAGTTGCCATGACATAACCATATACTAGTTTCCATGACATAACCATATACTATACTAGTTTCCATGACAATACCATATACTAGTTGCCATGACATAACCATATACTAGTTTCCATGACATAACCATATACTAGTTGCCAGAGACCCACTCAACCTATGGCACAACTCTCCTTCCCCGGCAATAGATAACAGTAAAACTCCAGCCATCTATTTACATGTGTCAGACTAAGTGGAAAGGGCAAGACAGAGTAATGGTGCTGTAATAACCGAATGACAAGCATAAGCCCACACCAGGCTTCATACGGGGAGCCAGAGGAGAGGAGAGAAAGACAGCCAGACAAATAAACAACTAAATGATGACTCATAATGACACCAAATGTAACAGAAAGAAGACAGAGAGAGAGTGACAGAGAAAGAGGGAGGGAGAGTTTGAAAGAGAGAGCGAGAGAGAGATTGAAAGAGAGAGAGAGAGAGAGAGAGAGAGAGAGAGAGAGAGATTGAAAGAGCGAGAGAGAGAGAGAGATCAATCAACCTGCACAAGTCCTCTACTGTATGCTTATTGTTATTGTTGAATGTATGGTTATTTTGACACTTGGTTATTGTTGTTACTGTTGTCCCGCTGACAATTTTGATTCTCATTTTTATTTTTATATTGTAAATATCCAAAATCAGCTTTGGCAATATGTGCATTGTTTACGTCATGCCAATAAAGACAATTGAATTGAATTGAATTGAATTGAATTGAATTGAATTGAATTGAATTGAATTGAATTGAATTGAGAGAGAGAGAGAGAGAGAGAGAGAGAGAGAGCGAGCGAGAGAGAGCTAGAGAGAGATAGGAAGAGATTGAAAGAGC